>NC_051185.1:92760834-92808229 GCF_013339695.2 Rhipicephalus sanguineus
CCACCCATACCTCAATCAGCATAGCGACTCCAGGCTTACGTACTATGTGGCAGGCTATGTTGCTAGAACATGTGTACTCCAAAGTGCAGTGCATGCATGAATGAGCTTCTGCTGCCTTCATGAGCTGGCCAGTCCTAAATGGTGCTGTTTTCACAAAATCTTGTGATTTCGGTGTTCTTCTGTACCCTTCACAGAAAGCTTTTGTTTTATTAGTGAACTTGAAGAATTTTCACTGGTTGTTTTAGTAAGAGTGACTTACACAAAGACAGCATCTTGGATGTCTTGGCAGTAATAAACAGGAGAAGCATTTTGGGGGTGTTGGCTGCAACGAACATGCAAGCCATTGACTGCTCAGCTGATCCGCTTTTATGTGGTCACACGTATGCATGTTTATGTGAAGGTTTAACACGTCGCGGGATGAGAAACAAAGCGCACAGCAGTACCTGAAATTGAGTAGGTTATAAATTGCTACAGTGGCGTAAAAGGATGTCATTTTTCGTGCATATTTTATTGCACTCCTAATTTTTTTTAAGGTACACCCGAAGAAGAAAAACAATTTTTTCCGAGGAAGAGGCTTGTAAGTGAGAGAACGTGCAAATTCTGACGCGATATCTCAAATAAAACTTTGATTTTGAATCTTTTTGTATTAATAAGCCTGTGATGGTAAATTTAGCAGCATTATGGGTGTCGGAGCACAATTAATCGATCTAAGCCGATTCATGGTTCCACTTTAGTGTCCCTTCAAACGACTTTGCAACCATACCATATTTTTTTTATTTAAATGTATTTTGGAAAAACACCTAAACACTGTCTTTGTGTTTTCTTTGTTTTATGTTATTTTTGTATCCTGGCTCTATATTTTGTTTTTTACAATTTGCTAATTCGCAAATGTATTGTTTCATAAATATGCAAACCCTTGTATTTTTGTGTTATCAATGATTATTATCATTACAGTTACGACTCTGCTTTGTAGTGGTGCTGCGTTTTTTTAAACTCTCAAAATCTTCCATGAACTATGTTTCACTGAAAGCCTTCTTCTGCAGTATTACGTATTTGAATTTTTGTGGGTCCTACAACAATGAATCTAATCCCATATTTCAAAATCAAAGGGAGGTTGGAAGAACTCTGCTGTTCTTCAAACAATGTCAATAAGCCTGCTTTTTTGTCGTTGTGTGCACGCAGCCACAGCAACGCGCCCCTTTGATTACAGCTTTAGTGTTTTACATGGAACGGGCCAAGAGTTCTTCGTTTTGTGGGCAGCATACTCATTTTTTTTTCGGGGAGATGGGGGGGGGGGCTTCCGTTGTGTACCAGCCAGCTGGTTTCTCATTTAATTGTACACTGTAAAACATGGAAAAAAAACGCGCTCCTTATACTGTATAATGTGCATGCTGCTTCAGTGCGGTCAGCAGCAACTTCAATAACAATAATGTCAAATAATCTTTATTGCATTAATATTTATGAAAGAGAGGAAGTATAAGAATAAGAAAAAAGCGAGAGATCATCTTGGCCGGCACACTATAGACCGTTTTCACGGAGAGGAGGAGCGTAGCCTCGAACCGGTGTATTTTCACCGCTTTCTCTCTCTCCACCTCGGCCGACCGCTGCCGCTGGTGTGTGCGGATTCCCGAGTTTTGCACTGCGTGGGGCGTGAGAGGTCAGCGTGTTTCCATTTTTCGACGCGCTGAAACAACTGTGCTGCCGCAAATCGAAATGTCGGACGAGAACAGGTCAACAAGCTACCACTGCGCTGTGTTTGGCTGCGGCAACAGCTACGGAAGCCTGAAAGACTGGCAGCCAAGGCATGCGAAGTGCACTATGTTTTAAATGACTTCGCTTCTCCAGGTCGCACGCCTTCTCCGACAAATAGTATATTATTATATGGGGTGTCTGCACTTATGGCCATTTCTCCAAGTCACCACACCAGCTTGTGATTGTGCTTGGGTGCTGGTACACTTTATCATCTGCATCAAAGAGAACCAATGTCAAGGCTGACGATTAATACACAAAATGTTTGGCCAAGAGGGTGTCTCATGAACCTCTCTGATTTCTATGCTACAGCACATGATTACAAAGGCTGCGGCTAGAAAATGTTTCATCTTAGTGCGTGCGATTTCGAGATTATTGAATGGGCACTTTTCAATCTACATGACAGAAAGGCCTGCATGACAGGGTTCTTTGGCGTAGGTACGCGTTTCTAACGTTTCGTCGAGAGCACGTTCTTTCTCGACTTGTCAATTTTGTGACGATAACTGGGGTAGCGTTATGACAACCGCACTTTTTTTTTCGCGCGGCAGTCTAGGTGTCGTGTATAATCGGCCCACGTTCGTTAAAGCCAGGTCGTTACCTGGACACGTGCGCTTGTCGTAATGCTTCTGAAATACTCGCCAGAAAACAAATTGACAGTAATGTTACCAAAAACGAGCGCCCTTCGGCGTATCGCTAGTGGCGGCGGCTCACGCCGAGCGAACTCACGCCATGCCACGCTTCCAGATGTGCACAGCTTATTTTTATTTTATCATCGGCGTTGTTTCTACGCCGAACTTTGAGCTCACCCGTCGTACTTCTGTTCCTTATCCTGTGCAACGATCAGAGGCCACAAGCTACGACGGCGACACGAATAAACACAGACATCGGTGTTTGTGCTCCTGTCGTTCCGTGAACATTGTATTGCAACGTGTTAAGCGGAACCAATATGGTCTGTTAGGGATTAGAGTTACGTTGAACTTGAATAATCACGGCACGGAAACCCGGGAGCCATCTTAAACCACTAATCCGCGCACCTAGCGCGCAGCCAGACAATGCCTACGTGTTTCGCTCGTCTCCATTTATGTTTCTCCGATTATACTTCGACAGTTGTCCTAAGTGTTAACGCTCTTTTATAGTGATTATTCCAAGAACCTCACCCGGCCAGCTATACCAAAACATACAAAGCAATTACCAATTTACACATGCTGCTTAAGAACTGCATTGGCATTATTCTCATCGTCGGCGCTGCTGCGGGAACGTCTCGTGGGCCGCCGCTGCTTGCTGTTTCAGCCATTTGAAGCTGCAAGCTTAGCGATTATTTATCAGCGCCTTTACACCCGAAAAGCGTTGCCCTGTTTTGCCCGTGTACCGCGAAGAGCAGCAATACCTTGTGAACCAAGCGCATACGCTGCATACACCGCCGCGGAACCCCACACACCGGAAGGGCGGCGAAACGTCGCAGACGATAGACGGCGCTGCGGCAGTGGAATGCTTTAAAAATGACAGCCTCCTTGTGAAATTTGTGTATAGGCGCGCGCGGAACGCCTGCCAGCCATCCGCCCGGGAAGATTGGTCGACGCCAGCGCCACCGCATCATTCCACGCTGAAACGCCCGCTCCCAAGCAGCCACTCGCGCCACTCAAAAGCTTCTAGTACACTCTACCGAAATGTAAGCACATGTGCCTCTAGCATTTCGCCGCCATTGAAATACGGCCACCGTTGCCGGGATACGATTCTGCAACCTTCGGGACAGCAGTCGAGCACCCAAACCACTAGACCACCGTGGCGCGTTATTGGCCGTAATAAGAAATAGTGGGTAGCATGTGGGGCGGATAATTTCTTTTCTTTTCCTGCACTCATTATCGCACTCAAGCACTTCTCGTGTAACGTCGAACGCGAGTGGAGGAGGCGGGGTGTGCATGGAGCCAGGTAATATAGTATTCCAAGGTAGGCCTCATTCGTTTTACCAATAGTAGTGGAACAAGATTCTTTGTATCATTTATTTGCAAGCCACAAGTCTAAACCTTATGTAAACACTATTTTAGGACACCACGAGATGAGATCAGTGAAACAAGCACTAAACTGTATATTACCAATTGGAATATAAAATCCTGAAGACCGCTTTTATCCTAATGATGACACCTAAAAGGTTATGAACTGCCTCCCTAACAATACAGAAGTCGCGCTGACGTCGGGCGTTTAGTGCGGCAGACAGTGGGAGAGATGAAATTGAATCACCAAAAAAGACACCTTGAGAATGAAAGCTCAAATAAACGCTGCCGTAATTAAATAAAAGGAATGCTGACGTTACACTAATTATGAGGCGGTGCGAGTAACCTGGAAATGAATAATGATATCAGCGCGAATATCCGTGAGTGCCGTTCTGTGATTGAAATAGGAGGTCTTATTGTGCTCGGAAGTTAGCAAAGATGGTTAAGATAATTTCCGCGGAAAAAGTCCCTCTGGTATCCGTTTAAGTAACGACTAATTGTCTGCTACGAATGGCTCGTTCTTTCGTCATCGCATGCTGCTGTATTTGATGTAATTCTGAGAAACACAGAAGTGCGGTCGCAACACCTAACTGCTAAGTGAGCATGGAACTACGAAAAGCCGAGTAGGGCGCTATTTCTTCCCGTTGGCGTCCAGTACAACACGCTTGTACTTCCCGCGCTTACTTCGCGTTGCGGCTTTCAACAGAATGTATTTGTCGCGTTGTATGCGCACTGCGTCTTTCCGCTTCTTGGTTGCATTCGTCAGCGTGTTCCTGCCGTTGTGCCGGTAGACAGAGATGAAGGAAAGCAGATAATTTTTTCAAGGGCTCGTTTATCTTTGCTAGACACAGTATTAATGAGAACTAACAGACAATAACGCCAAGGAAAGTACAGGGGGTGTTAACTGTAGTATTTAGAATATAAATGTGAAGAAAGTAAAGTGGACGAAAAGATGACTTGCCGCCGGCAGGGACCGAACCTGCGACCTTCGAATAACGCGCCCGATGCTCTACCACTGAGCTACGGCGGCGGTCATCCTCCCGTCCACTTTCTGGGGTATATATGTTGATTTAAACCTAGGAGTGTTAGTCAGCGCCAATCGCAGCCATGGCGGCGAGTGTGGAACACTCTTTTCTTGCCTGTTGGCGTCACGTAGCACGTGATCTTTTTACGAGCTGGCAGCTGACCAATAATCCCTCGCATACTACCTGAAGGCATTAAGTCTGCCAGGACGAGACCCTCGCTATGAATGAAGGAAAGCAGATAATTTTTTCAAGGGCTCGTTTATCTTTGCTAGACACAGTATTAATGAGAACTAACAGACAATAACGCCAAGGAAAGTACAGGGGGTGTTAACTGTAGTATTTAGAATATAAATGTGAAGAAAGTAAAGTGGACGAAAAGATGACTTGCCGCCGGCAGGGACCGAACCTGCGACCTTCGAATAACGCGCCCGATGCTCTACCACTGAGCTACGGCGGCGGTCATCCTCCCGTCCACTTTCTGGGGTATATATGTTGATTTAAACCTAGGAGTGTTAGTCAGCGCCAATCGCAGCCATGGCGGCGAGTGTGGAACACTCTTTTCTTGCCTGTTGGCGTCACGTAGCACGTGATCTTTTTACGAGCTGGCAGCTGACCAATAATCCCTCGCATACTACCTGAAGGCATTAAGTCTGCCAGGACGAGACCCTCGCTATGAATGAAGGAAAGCAGATAATTTTTCAAGGGCTCGTTTATCTTTGCTAGACACAGTATTAATGAGAACTAACAGACAATAACGCCAAGGAAAGTACAGGGGGTGTTAACTGTAGTATTTAGAATATAAATGTGAAGAAAGTAAAGTGGACGAAAAGATGACTTGCCGCCGGCAGGGACCGAACCTGCGACCTTCGAATAACGCGCCCGATGCTCTACCACTGAGCTACGGCGGCGGTCATCCTCCCGTCCACTTTCTGGGGTATATATGTTGATTTAAACCTAGGAGTGTTAGTCAGCGCCAATCGCAGCCATGGCGGCGAGTGTGGAACACTCTTTTCTTGCCTGTTGGCGTCACGTAGCACGTGATCTTTTTACGAGCTGGCAGCTGACCAATAATCCCTCGCATACTACCTGAAGGCATTAAGTCTGCCAGGACGAGACCCTCGCTATGAATGAAGGAAAGCAGATAATTTTTCAAGGGCTCGTTTATCTTTGCTAGACACAGTATTAATGAGAACTAACAGACAATAACGCCAAGGAAAGTACAGGGGGTGTTAACTGTAGTATTTAGAATATAAATGTGAAGAAAGTAAAGTGGACGAAAAGATGACTTGCCGCCGGCAGGGACCGAACCTGCGACCTTCGAATAACGCGCCCGATGCTCTACCACTGAGCTACGGCGGCGGTCATCCTCCCGTCCACTTTCTGGGGTATATATGTTGATTTAAACCTAGGAGTGTTAGTCAGCGCCAATCGCAGCCATGGCGGCGAGTGTGGAACACTCTTTTCTTGCCTGTTGGCGTCACGTAGCACGTGATCTTTTTACGAGCTGGCAGCTGACCAATAATCCCTCGCATACTACCTGAAGGCATTAAGTCTGCCAGGACGTCTGTTAGTTCTCATTAATACTGTGTCTAGCAAAGATAAACGAGCCCTTGAAAAAATTATCTGCTTTCCTTCATTCATAGCGAGGGTCTCGTCCTGGCAGACTTAATGCCTTCAGGTAGTATGCGAGGGATTATTGGTCAGCTGCCAGCTCGTAAAAAGATCACGTGCTACGTGACGCCAACAGGCAAGAAAAGAGTGTTCCACACTCGCCGCCATGGCTGCGATTGGCGCTGACTAACACTCCTAGGTTTAAATCAACATATATACCCCAGAAAGTGGACGGGAGGATGACCGCCGCCGTAGCTCAGTGGTAGAGCATCGGGCGCGTTATTCGAAGGTCGCAGGTTCGGTCCCTGCCGGCGGCAAGTCATCTTTTCGTCCACTTTACTTTCTTCACATTTATATTCTAAATACTACAGTTAACACCCCCTGTACTTTCCTTGGCGTTATTGTCTGTTAGTTCTCATTAATACTGTGTCTAGCAAAGATAAACGAGCCCTTGAAAAAATTATCTGCTTTCCTTCATTCATAGCGAGGGTCTCGTCCTGGCAGACTTAATGCCTTCAGGTAGTATGCGAGGGATTATTGGTCAGCTGCCAGCTCGTAAAAAGATCACGTGCTACGTGACGCCAACAGGCAAGAAAAGAGTGTTCCACACTCGCCGCCATGGCTGCGATTGGCGCTGACTAACACTCCTAGGTTTAAATCAACATATATACCCCAGAAAGTGGACGGGAGGATGACCGCCGCCGTAGCTCAGTGGTAGAGCATCGGGCGCGTTATTCGAAGGTCGCAGGTTCGGTCCCTGCCGGCGGCAAGTCATCTTTTCGTCCACTTTACTTTCTTCACATTTATATTCTAAATACTACAGTTAACACCCCCTGTACTTTCCTTGGCGTTATTGTCTGTTAGTTCTCATTAATACTGTGTCTAGCAAAGATAAACGAGCCCTTGAAAAAATTATCTGCTTTCCTTCATTCATAGCGAGGGTCTCGTCCTGGCAGACTTAATGCCTTCAGGTAGTATGCGAGGGATTATTGGTCAGCTGCCAGCTCGTAAAAAGATCACGTGCTACGTGACGCCAACAGGCAAGAAAAGAGTGTTCCACACTCGCCGCCATGGCTGCGATTGGCGCTGACTAACACTCCTAGGTTTAAATCAACATATATACCCCAGAAAGTGGACGGGAGGATGACCGCCGCCGTAGCTCAGTGGTAGAGCATCGGGCGCGTTATTCGAAGGTCGCAGGTTCGGTCCCTGCCGGCGGCAAGTCATCTTTTCGTCCACTTTACTTTCTTCACATTTATATTCTAAATACTACAGTTAACACCCCCTGTACTTTCCTTGGCGTTATTGTCTGTTAGTTCTCATTAATACTGTGTCTAGCAAAGATAAACGAGCCCTTGAAAAAATTATCTGCTTTCCTTCATTCATAGCGAGGGTCTCGTCCTGGCAGACTTAATGCCTTCAGGTAGTATGCGAGGGATTATTGGTCAGCTGCCAGCTCGTAAAAAGATCACGTGCTACGTGACGCCAACAGGCAAGAAAAGAGTGTTCCACACTCGCCGCCATGGCTGCGATTGGCGCTGACTAACACTCCTAGGTTTAAATCAACATATATACCCCAGAAAGTGGACGGGAGGATGACCGCCGCCGTAGCTCAGTGGTAGAGCATCGGGCGCGTTATTCGAAGGTCGCAGGTTCGGTCCCTGCCGGCGGCAAGTCATCTTTTCGTCCACTTTACTTTCTTCACATTTATATTCTAAATACTACAGTTAACACCCCCTGTACTTTCCTTGGCGTTATTGTCTGTTAGTTCTCATTAATACTGTGTCTAGCAAAGATAAACGAGCCCTTGAAAAAATTATCTGCTTTCCTTCATTCATAGCGAGGGTCTCGTCCTGGCAGACTTAATGCCTTCAGGTAGTATGCGAGGGATTATTGGTCAGCTGCCAGCTCGTAAAAAGATCACGTGCTACGTGACGCCAACAGGCAAGAAAAGAGTGTTCCACACTCGCCGCCATGGCTGCGATTGGCGCTGACTAACACTCCTAGGTTTAAATCAACATATATACCCCAGAAAGTGGACGGGAGGATGACCGCCGCCGTAGCTCAGTGGTAGAGCATCGGGCGCGTTATTCGAAGGTCGCAGGTTCGGTCCCTGCCGGCGGCAAGTCATCTTTTCGTCCACTTTACTTTCTTCACATTTATATTCTAAATACTACAGTTAACACCCCCTGTACTTTCCTTGGCGTTATTGTCTGTTAGTTCTCATTAATACTGTGTCTAGCAAAGATAAACGAGCCCTTGAAAAAATTATCTGCTTTCCTTCATTCATAGCGAGGGTCTCGTCCTGGCAGACTTAATGCCTTCAGGTAGTATGCGAGGGATTATTGGTCAGCTGCCAGCTCGTAAAAAGATCACGTGCTACGTGACGCCAACAGGCAAGAAAAGAGTGTTCCACACTCGCCGCCATGGCTGCGATTGGCGCTGACTAACACTCCTAGGTTTAAATCAACATATATACCCCAGAAAGTGGACGGGAGGATGACCGCCGCCGTAGCTCAGTGGTAGAGCATCGGGCGCGTTATTCGAAGGTCGCAGGTTCGGTCCCTGCCGGCGGCAAGTCATCTTTTCGTCCACTTTACTTTCTTCACATTTATATTCTAAATACTACAGTTAACACCCCCTGTACTTTCCTTGGCGTTATTGTCTGTTAGTTCTCATTAATACTGTGTCTAGCAAAGATAAACGAGCCCTTGAAAAAATTATCTGCTTTCCTTCATTCATAGCGAGGGTCTCGTCCTGGCAGACTTAATGCCTTCAGGTAGTATGCGAGGGATTATTGGTCAGCTGCCAGCTCGTAAAAAGATCACGTGCTACGTGACGCCAACAGGCAAGAAAAGAGTGTTCCACACTCGCCGCCATGGCTGCGATTGGCGCTGACTAACACTCCTAGGTTTAAATCAACATATATACCCCAGAAAGTGGACGGGAGGATGACCGCCGCCGTAGCTCAGTGGTAGAGCATCGGGCGCGTTATTCGAAGGTCGCAGGTTCGGTCCCTGCCGGCGGCAAGTCATCTTTTCGTCCACTTTACTTTCTTCACATTTATATTCTAAATACTACAGTTAACACCCCCTGTACTTTCCTTGGCGTTATTGTCTGTTAGTTCTCATTAATACTGTGTCTAGCAAAGATAAACGAGCCCTTGAAAAAATTATCTGCTTTCCTCATTCATAGCGAGGGTCTCGTCCTGGCAGACTTAATGCCTTCAGGTAGTATGCGAGGGATTATTGGTCAGCTGCCAGCTCGTAAAAAGATCACGTGCTACGTGACGCCAACAGGCAAGAAAAGAGTGTTCCACACTCGCCGCCATGGCTGCGATTGGCGCTGACTAACACTCCTAGGTTTAAATCAACATATATACCCCAGAAAGTGGACGGGAGGATGACCGCCGCCGTAGCTCAGTGGTAGAGCATCGGGCGCGTTATTCGAAGGTCGCAGGTTCGGTCCCTGCCGGCGGCAAGTCATCTTTTCGTCCACTTTACTTTCTTCACATTTATATTCTAAATACTACAGTTAACACCCCCTGTACTTTCCTTGGCGTTATTGTCTGTTAGTTCTCATTAATACTGTGTCTAGCAAAGATAAACGAGCCCTTGAAAAAATTATCTGCTTTCCTTCATTCATAGCGAGGGTCTCGTCCTGGCAGACTTAATGCCTTCAGGTAGTATGCGAGGGATTATTGGTCAGCTGCCAGCTCGTAAAAAGATCACGTGCTACGTGACGCCAACAGGCAAGAAAAGAGTGTTCCACACTCGCCGCCATGGCTGCGATTGGCGCTGACTAACACTCCTAGGTTTAAATCAACATATATACCCCAGAAAGTGGACGGGAGGATGACCGCCGCCGTAGCTCAGTGGTAGAGCATCGGGTGCGTTATTCGAAGGTCGCAGGTTCGGTCCCTGCCGGCGGCAAGTCATCTTTTCGTCCACTTTACTTTCTTCACATTTATATTCTAAATACTACAGTTAACACCCCCTGTACTTTCCTTGGCGTTATTGTCTGTTAGTTCTCATTAATACTGTGTCTAGCAAAGATAAACGAGCCCTTGAAAAAATTATCTGCTTTCCTTCATTCATAGCGAGGGTCTCGTCCTGGCAGACTTAATGCCTTCAGGTAGTATGCGAGGGATTATTGGTCAGCTGCCAGCTCGTAAAAAGATCACGTGCTACGTGACGCCAACAGGCAAGAAAAGAGTGTTCCACACTCGCCGCCATGGCTGCGATTGGCGCTGACTAACACTCCTAGGTTTAAATCAACATATATACCCCAGAAAGTGGACGGGAGGATGACCGCCGCCGTAGCTCAGTGGTAGAGCATCGGGCGCGTTATTCGAAGGTCGCAGGTTCGGTCCCTGCCGGCGGCAAGTCATCTTTTCGTCCACTTTACTTTCTTCACATTTATATTCTAAATACTACAGTTAACACCCCCTGTACTTTCCTTGGCGTTATTGTCTGTTAGTTCTCATTAATACTGTGTCTAGCAAAGATAAACGAGCCCTTGAAAAAATTATCTGCTTTCCTTCATTCATAGCGAGGGTCTCGTCCTGGCAGACTTAATGCCTTCAGGTAGTATGCGAGGGATTATTGGTCAGCTGCCAGCTCGTAAAAAGATCACGTGCTACGTGACGCCAACAGGCAAGAAAAGAGTGTTCCACACTCGCCGCCATGGCTGCGATTGGCGCTGACTAACACTCCTAGGTTTAAATCAACATATATACCCCAGAAAGTGGACGGGAGGATGACCGCCGCCGTAGCTCAGTGGTAGAGCATCGGGCGCGTTATTCGAAGGTCGCAGGTTCGGTCCCTGCCGGCGGCAAGTCATCTTTTCGTCCACTTTACTTTCTTCACATTTATATTCTAAATACTACAGTTAACACCCCCTGTACTTTCCTTGGCGTTATTGTCTGTTAGTTCTCATTAATACTGTGTCTAGCAAAGATAAACGAGCCCTTGAAAAAATTATCTGCTTTCCTTCATTCATAGCGAGGGTCTCGTCCTGGCAGACTTAATGCCTTCAGGTAGTATGCGAGGGATTATTGGTCAGCTGCCAGCTCGTAAAAAGATCACGTGCTACGTGACGCCAACAGGCAAGAAAAGAGTGTTCCACACTCGCCGCCATGGCTGCGATTGGCGCTGACTAACACTCCTAGGTTTAAATCAACATATATACCCCAGAAAGTGGACGGGAGGATGACCGCCGCCGTAGCTCAGTGGTAGAGCATCGGGCGCGTTATTCGAAGGTCGCAGGTTCGGTCCCTGCCGGCGGCAAGTCATCTTTTCGTCCACTTTACTTTCTTCACATTTATATTCTAAATACTACAGTTAACACCCCCTGTACTTTCCTTGGCGTTATTGTCTGTTAGTTCTCATTAGACAGAGATGAGCAATTCTTGATAGAGAAAGAAAATGCCGCTATCTTTACCGGTACAAAAAGTGAATTGGGACTACACCTTGAGGAAGCGAGGGAGATTAGGCAACATCGTTAAAAAAAAGCCTGCGCATGCCCTCCTCTCCCCACCCACTACCACCCACTACGACGCCGCAGTGACATCTGAGGCACGACGACGCAGGAAGAGACGCCGCGTGGTTGTGCGGAATGCGGTAGAAAAAAAGCGGATCAGTTTGCGTTGGATATGCGTTGCGTTGGATGTGCACGTATGCTGTGAGCAAGCCGCTGAACTGTGGTCAAGTGCTTTGGCCCCATCGTTGAACCCTCGTTGAGTAGTTAAGAATTTGCCGGCACGTTCGGTTGAACGCGCCTCAATGCTGCTCCACGCCTACCTGCGTACTCAACTGCCCCAGAGTTAGTGCAAGCCGCGTGTTCATGTTTTCCTTAGATCCGGCTGAAAGGGCCGCATGGACAAAACCCACCTCATGATAGAACTTCGTGCCGACAAAACACACTGGTACGTATTTTCATATGTTTAGATATGTCGCGCAGGTGCTTTGGACGTCTTTTCGATATTTAGTCAATCGGTCGTCTCGGAGCACGGCGTTCCCTGAAAGCGATGCCGGCTTAGCGGCGACCAGGAGGTTTGCCTCCGAGTGCCATCTTGGCGAGGGACGCTGCACGGAGAACAAAAAGCGATTTTCGGGGCTAGTGGTCACAATCACCCCCGAACGTTTGCAATTATTTCGCAAGAGTGAAGAGGCTACTTATAAGCCAATACATGAAGTTTCTAAAATACAATAACGACTTCGTACTGTTACAATGACGACTTCATACTGAAATACGCAGAAGAGCCGAGACTCTTATGTCATCGGATCCCGAAGTAGTTGCCTGGCAATTAGCGCTTCAGCGCAAGAAGAATGAACAGAGGAACGCTAAACGTGCTGCGGAAAGCTAAACGTGCTGCGGAAATCTGGAAAGTTCAGAATAATGAGCTGAACCTTTGCTAACGCTACGTATATCCTGGCATAGCCGAGCTGAGCCACTGCAAATTTTTTAGACGTTGTCATACATCGAGCTTTCACTCTGACATAAATTGCTATTCGTCTTTAGTGTCCCTGTAAGTAATGGCGCTTTGGAAGGAATGGCGCTTTACGCTAAAGGAATCGTGGTGGCATTGAAGCTTTACTTAAACAATTACACGTTATGGCTTTTTCACAGGAACTTATTAACATATTTGCCCAACGTTGGCACAGCTGCCTTGAGCAACATTGAAGTTCCGGGTAAGTAGCGAATGCGCAGTGCTACTGCAAATATTTCGGCTCCAACTGCAGTGTCTACCTCCCAGGTCACGGTTATCGAAGAGCGCGAAGTAGACACGGACAAGAATACGCGCATGACTAGCGCTGACTGCTAACGGCTGGTTTATTGTAAAAATTTACACGATTTCCCGCTAAAAGGGACCATGAGGCGATGCGAAGCCGGAGCACTTGCACGATCGCGTTCCGTTGGTGTTCTTTGGGCATGCTACCGACCTCGCGTCGTGGACCGCGAAGAGGAACGCTACGCGCGTCTTCCCTGTAGCCTGGCCGTTAATTCTCACAGGGCGAGCGGGGAACGCGGTCGGCAGGCGTGCGAGAGGGGGCAGCGTAGGAGAGGAGGGGAGGGGACGCGCATGTGTTGGTGCTCATCGCGGCGTTGCGCAGGAGAGAATTTCGGCATATCTAGCCCGCGTTTCAGAGGAAGAGTGGAAAGGGGGAGGGATAGGTGAAGTGGTGAGGATGAGGGGAGGAGGAGAGGGATAGTGGAGAGGGAGAAAGGGGAGAGGGGAAGTGGATATGAGGAGGGGAGAGGGTATGCGCATGCGCAGTAAGGGTGGTCACGCCGCACACCACCAGCGGATTGAACTCCGCCATAAGATACTTCGCATCTGAAAATATGCACTGAAACGGAAAAGTCGGGGAAGGGAATCACATCAGAGCTCGTAGCAGCGGATGCGTCCAGCGGCACATTATTGTTCAGTCATAAGCAATTAGTTACGGAGACAGCAACACTTCTTGTCTGTTATTTTAATGGAGGGCGCGCTAACACTGAACAATAATGGGCCGCTTGACGCATGCGCTGCTAGAAGCTCTGGTACGATTCCCTTCCCAAAATTTTCCGTTGCAGTGTACATTTGGGCGTCTTTACAATAAACGAGTAAGCGCTAGTCCTGTGTACTGGGTGTGTCCAGATAAGATCGAACACGAGGTCCCGGTCACCATTCCCGATTGTGATGAAATTTACTGTAGGCCTAGGCATTACACCCAGAACAATTGTATCGCAGTTAGTTTTGCGAAAAAAAAAATTGTTCGCCTGAAAAAAAATACAACTTTTGGCCGCAAAAGAGGCTTTTCCGCCAATTTCGCAATTTCTGAATTTTGAGAGCACCAAGGGATAAAACGGTGCACTCCTTCATCACAATATTTATTACCCTTAAAGAAGAAGTGAAATACAATCTTATGAGTCTATCATTTCCCTTGCTTGTCCAAGCACTTTTAAAGAAAAAATCGCAAACTTGGCAAATCGCACAAAATACCTCTATTTCAGCAATTTCTTTCTGCAAGTAAGTTAAGGTGAGGATAATAAAAATCGGTAAATATTAACTTTGATACTTTCACTCTCTTTTAAAATAATTTGCGTGGTTTTATCGCGCTCCGTTTTACTCGATAATTCGGCTGAAACGTAAGTGATTTACCAAGAGCGCCGAAATTTGAAAATGATTTTCTCAAAAAGGCCATTTTTAATTTTTTTAAATCCCTCTGATTCAAGTCAAGGACATCATGTACCATTGTGCAGAAAAAAAACGTTGCATAATCTTGGTTGCTAACAAGTTATAGTGCGTCAAATGTGACCATGCCAGCCTAGCGGCCGCGTCGTTGGTTATGGGCTGAAACTCGGATATAATTTGCTAAAAATACTTGTACGTGACATAATCACAAATCAGCAGCTCCACACCAACGAATGCGCAGCCCGGTATCACGGTTAAGCAATCTTTGTTTTGGGATCAGCCGCTTGACAAACCCGCAACAGCGGCCGCTCGATGCTGCGGGCACTAACATTGCATGAGTACCGCTTAGACTGCGGATGAGCTCCGCTTGCGCGAAACTACGCTCAGAGGACAAACGAGAGAAGGAATACATCACTGTGAAAGTTAAAGGCCGTTAAGTGCCAAGAAATGTCATAATATGGAACGAAAACTCTGCCGGCAATTTCCCAGTGAGCGCCTTCAATACAGCACGGATGTATTTTTTTCCCTGCTGTTATGCCCGAAGCTGCATAATATCGTGATAAACGCTCGACTTGCGTTGAATATTACAGTATTACAATACAGTATTGTAGAAGCGGTTCTTTAATGAAGTAAAGGGCTTGGACACACTTCTTTTCATAGCCGGCTGACACAAGTGTTCTGGCACGAGATGAACAACTGCAGTTTGAGTTGCTCGACCATCGGAAGCAAGTATGACAGCTTTCTTTAGATGTCAATGGTTTTCTTTTGTGTCATATGTTGCTCATATAATGAACCTAATTATCTTTAGACCATCCGAAGAGAGAAAGCAACACATGAGCACACTACTGGAGGCGCTCATTGGGAAATCACCGGCAGAGTTTTCGTTGCATATTATGACCTTTGTTGGCACCTAACGGCCTTTAACTTTCACAGTGATGCATTCCTTCTCTCGTTTCTCCTCTGAGCGTAGTTTGGCGCGCAAGCGGCGCTCATCCGCAGTCGAAGCGGCACTCATGTAATGTCAGCGCCCGCAGCATCGAGCGGCCGCTGTTGCGGGTTTGTCAAGCGGCTGATCGCAAGACAAAGCTTGCTGAACCATGACACCGGGCTGTGCATTTGTTGATGTGGCGCTGCTGATTTGTGATTATGTCACGTACAAGTATTTTTAGCAACTTATATCCGAGTTTCAGCCCATAACCAACGACGCAACCGCTAGGCTGGCATGGTCACATTTGACGCACTATAACTTGTTAGCAACCAAAATAATGCAACGTTTTTTTCTGCACTATGGTAGATGATGTCCTTGACTTCAATTGGAGAGATTTTAAAAAAAAATGAAAAATGGCCTTTTTGAGAAAATCATTTTCAAAGTTCGGCGTTTTTGTTAAATCACTTACGTTTCAGCCCAATTATCGAGTAAAACAAAGCGCGATAAAACCACGAAACTTATTTTAAAAAAGAGCGCTAGTATCAAAGTTAATATGTTCCGATTTTTATTATCCTCACTTTAATTTGCTTGGAGCAATAAATTCCTGAGATAGAGGTATTTTGTGCGATTTGCAGTGTTTGTGATTTTTTTCTACAAGCGTGCTTCGACAAGCAAGGGAAATAATAGACTCATAAGATTGTATTTCACTTGTTGTGACAAAGAAGTGCACCGTTTTTTCCCTAGGTGCGCTCAAAATTCAGAAATCGCGAAATTGGCGAAAAAGCCTTTTTTGGGGCCAAAATTTGTATATTTTTTTTTCAGCCGAA
The DNA here is from genome assembly GCF_013339695.2 of Rhipicephalus sanguineus. Taxonomy (NCBI): domain Eukaryota; kingdom Metazoa; phylum Arthropoda; class Arachnida; order Ixodida; family Ixodidae; genus Rhipicephalus; species Rhipicephalus sanguineus. The sequence continues at coordinate 92,777,145 of NC_051185.1, forward strand.
CAAAATATTTTTTCTCAAAACTAACTGCGAAACCATTGTTCTGGGTGTAATGCCTAGACGTACAGTAAATTTCATCACAATCGGGGAATGGTGACCGGGACCTCGCGTTCGATCTTATCTGGACACACCCTACTTCCTTGTCGGTGTCAACTTCACGCTGTTTTGAACTATGGACTTCGTACCAACTGGCTCGCATGCGCTCACTTTTAGTTTACCATGCATAGTTCATAAGGAAGGCATAATATCCTCCTTAGGCTCTTTCAGGATCCTCTCTTCCTTTGTAAAGCACATAGTGCTGTAAGTTGTCTCTAATACCACTATATGCTGTATTGAATGCAGGGCCAGCTCTCCCGTACCTAAGTATATGTTACACTAAACCGCACACTTTTCTAGCGACGCTGTACTGAGTGTCCTGTGATGCTGGTGATGGTGTTCCAAAAAACCCACCGCCGCGGCAAAAACATGTGACGCGCTCACCTAAAAGCCTCCTGCCAACAACTGGCGCGCCAATGAAATAATAATAAAGCGAAACAAATTTTCATTCCGCGGCGGGGTGTGACCTGGGTGCCCCAAGTCCGAAAGCGAGTGCATTGACCGCATGCTTGGCCAGTAGGTCACGCGTTCCTGCTTGCCCAAAGTGTACTGAACTCAAGCATAGCAATGCGTTTTATCAACAACGCGAAAACACACAGGGTCCCTTATGCACTCGCCTAACACGAATGAGTAACAACTTGATTAGTCGAAGGGGTGAGGGATAATCGAAGCTGAGGGATTAGGTTAAAGGGACACTAAAGAGCAAAACGATTTTTCTAGCATTAGTAGAGTAGTCTTCCACGATACCAAAAACACCACGCTTGCTGCGAGAGGACGCTTAATAAGCGTGAAAACGCGCAAAAAACTAAATACAGGTGGCGACGCCCCCTTGGAATTCCCGCACCATTTGCCGTGACGTCACATATTTTTGACGGCGCCTCCTTGGGCCTACGTAGTCTCGAATCGGTTAAATCGAAGTACATTGTCCTCTGAGGGGGCCAGAGATTTGACATTGCGAGTTTGTGTAAATTTCGTCGAGCCAGTGGCGCCAAAATACGTTAAATTCTCTTTGAAATCTTTTACGTCACGAATTACAAAGTTCAGCGCGAAATTTAAAAATGAAACTTTGAACTTGGTTTTATCCTCTAATAATAAACCTATGGTGGTGAAATAAATTACACAAGAGTTCTACGAGCACACTTTATCAATCTAAATCAATTCATTGTCCTCTTTAGTGTCACTTTAAGCCACGTCGGCTGCCTCGCCTAACAAGATTCGAAGGCAAAACTTTTCTGAGTCGTTGTCAGGCCTTGGCAGAGATACTTTAAAGTTGTATAGCGATACGATACAAGATGCCCGGGCAAGAAGTACTTGAGATACATATAAAAGATACTTCAGGAATTATTGTGTCCGATACGATACTTCCTAATTGTATCTTAAGACACATTGATACATTTCCAAATTTGCTATTTAGATATATATAATGAAGCACCAAAGGTCAATGCACAAAAGTGTTTACTTCAACAATTTTTAACTGCGACGAACTTTGCCTAACTTTAATTGAATATTTGTTTGCATCCCGAAAGTTCTGTCTTTCTTGCTCATTCCGAAACAACTTATTGATATTTGTTTGGCTGCTTAACGTGACACCACTTAACACGCTGCACTATCAGTGGTTTTTCCTTGACACCTTTCTAATTGACGAGTGTCGCTTCTCTATACATGGCGACCAGCTATCGGGTTGCCATCTCCTTGCAAGAACTATACGTAGAAACCTCCCCACGATGGCACAAACAACGCTCTGCACTATCACCTCGTCCCTAAGCGTATTGCCGTTTTCGTAATACCTCATGACCAAACAGGTGTAGAGCAGCAACAACGCTAGTAACGATAATTTTCGTGATGGATTGTGTCAAGGCAGTAACTACAGAGTCAGCACTCGCAAATATTTGACGACATAAAACCGTAAAACCGTAATAATTTTTAAATTCGAAGCATTTCTTAGCGAACCTTTGGCACTTTGAGCGTTTTTATCTACGTATCTATCTATCTATCTAGCCGCCTACGTCTAGGGGCTCTCATGATCGGCTCCTTAACTTGGTGTCCACAAAAATTGGCATGGGAGGGTAAGAGGATTTGATGAATATTCCTGTCGAGTCAACAAGGTGAAAATCCTTTCGCGTACGTCGTCAAACACTTTCCTCCAGACACGTGTGGCACATACCCGTTTACCATGGGCTGCGCTGCAGGGGCATGCGCCACAGGTGATTGACAGTTTATATCTGCCCAGGAACGGCGAGAACAGACATTAAATGCGACAGCGTTAAGAAAAACCGACATCGGCAGCGTTGACGCGACGAATGGAAAGAATGAATATTAGGATCCCAGCAGGAATCGAACCCAAGCATTCTGCGAGAGCCACGCCAGGTCTATAAATGGCAGTGCAACGTCAATTGTGGTTGTGGTGCTTGCTATTGAATTTAGAAGAAAGTCAATAAACACTACATGATACTCCTACGATGTGTATACTCCTACGATAGATGCGTCATATCAGATTAACGGCTGTGGTTCCATTGTTGGCTCCGCATTTATAGCACTCTAATAAACATTAAATTTACATTCCTATAATTCAGCAAGCTATATTAAAGCATTGCTCGACCCCAGAGGAATACATTAACGCAAGTTACGCATGATACTCACATCATCGCACCGTAAAGTGATCTTAGTCCGCCAGAACGACGCAGTGTACTCTTTATTGCTTACGAGGCTGGGCGATGGCCTCATGCTGACCGAGGATGATGCCAGATTGATTGACAGCCGCTTTGTAGACTAGGCTACGTAGGCCACATTCGCGCAGGTAGTCTACGAATACGACAAGCGCCATCCACTGATGCTGGTCTACGTAGCACTATCCAGGCCTACCAGCCTCGACGGCCTATATACCTCACAAACGCGAAGGGTGACTTCAGATTCCGACATGTCGCCGGCTCTATCGACATACATTTTGTCGGCGAAATGACCAAGGCATCCATGGTTTACAACAGCTGTACTATGCCTCATACTTCACCACATATGGACCCCTCGTCATCGCGATCCCGACCTGATCCGATAACACAGTCATGACCAGCTGCTGGTGCTCCCTGATCACGGGGATGATGACCTTGTTCAAGAATTAAACTGTCAAGAACTTCTCCACACATGCACACGGATTCGAGAAACGCGCGTGCATTCTCCATCATAAGGAACAAGTATAGGCACAACATATCAGCTTACCGCTTCTGGTGTTGGTATAATACCCACGTTGCCGTTGGCGGCGTTACCCAACTGTAAACAACTGGTTACATAACACATATGCGGTTCTTCAGCATATATGTGTGCGTATAAAATTTGTACAAACCTTTAGCGTCATTTTGTAACGTTTCGCTCAGCGAAAAAAATTACGCCACAGTGACCTTCCCGCCGCATGCTTCGCATAACATCGACTCCCATGGTACGTGAGATCTGCCGAATGTTTCTTTGCTTGTTGGACAGATGTAGTAGGCTTCAGTCGTGTTGCGCAATTCTTCTCCCTAACATTTACCTTCGGCAATGAGCTAGACATTACATATATTAGTAACGCTGACGGAGGATCGTCGAGACCCCGTTCAATGAAATATCGGTGCACATAGCAATTCATCAACGGACACGACAAAAAATGGCCCCTCAGCAGTGGTATATTGAATTTTATTTGAGAGAGAATTCGCGACTGTACTGTTATTTCGGCCATAACAGGAGGCCAAGGCTAAAAGAAACGCGGCGGCATGAAAACAGTGCTTTAAAAATTACAGAATATGGCTTTTTCGTACAAAACTTGCGTCATATTTGCTCAATGTTAGCACATTTGCCTTGATCAACGTCGAAGTTCCAGTGAAGTAGCGAATGCGCAGTGCTGGCACCAAACATTCGGCTCCTGTTGCAGTAGTCCGACGTCGACTATGTTTGCTTCGGATGTATCCTCCTTTGCGAGAAGTCTAATTTCTGTAGATGCATCTTTGAATGGAGGAAAAGCTTTTTCGCAGCTAAGTCCATAGTGTTCTTTTATATTCAGGCGAAGCTTGTATTGACTGACGTTTGACGCTGGTGATGATCCAAAAAACCGAGTGCCGTGGAAAAACCGCGTCACGCGCTAACGCAAAATTCCTCCGCACCCTCGACTGGCGCGCACCAAATATATAATAAAACGAAATGAATTTTCCGTGGCTTGTCCCGCCATTCCGAAGACGACTGCCTTCACCACTAGGTCACGCGTGCATGCTTGCCTAATGTGAAGCGAACTGAAGCGTACGAATGGGTTCCGTTGGCAGTCAATGCGTTCTACCAACGATGCAAGAAAAGGAAACAACTGTGAAGCAGTAGAATTCTTATAGGCGCTTCATGGAAATATGTAATGTTGGCGGACTAAAAGCAATCTGCCGGACACTGGGTAAGGTCGATATCATGGATTGCACATTCCAGGAAAATTCCGATTTGGAGAAAATTAAATTCCTAACCCGCGTGTACATGGTCGAGTGATTGCCCTTTCGTTGGGCCTTTCTATACTCAGCTTCATACATCAGGTGCAACGCTGCAGAGGCTGACGAGACTTCTCGCAGTAGATGCGTTCGCACCTAGATATAAGCCAATGATTTTACCACCCGTTATGTGATTTCTTCTCGTCCTTAGGCTGAGTAAAAACTCACAGGGTCCCGTCTGCATTCACCTAAGACGAATCGAAGGCATCTTTTAGGGGCGAAGCTCCTTAAGGCGGCACCCGTTCGTCCCTCGTAGTCGTCGTCGTCGTAGTAGTAGTAGTAGTCGTAGTCCGTAACAAGTCTTACGCTTTGACCTCCAAGGTGGTGCCGGTGGGAGATTTTTCCTGTGCGTTGTTGAACAATAAAAAAATTCGCAGCGTGCGCGTTAACTAAAAGCCGAATTCTTCTGTCTCTCATTCCCCATTAGCAGCCATTGGCATGTTCCAGTAGGAAACGTTACTAGAAGTAGAAGTGTAAGTGTTAGCTAAAAGCCGACTTCTTCTGTCTCTCATTCCCATTAGCAGCCATTGTTTACCTCCAAGGTAGTGCCTGGTGAGATTCCTCCTGTGCGTGATTAAACAATAAAAATTTTGTTCAAAACGCCGTTGATTGATGAAATAAACCAACGAAAGACGCCAGATTTTTTGTAAAAGCAAAACGAAAGAACGCCAGATGTTTTTAAAGCAAAATGAAAAGAAGCCAGCTGCTTAACGAAAGACGCCAGATGTTTTCTAAAGCAATGGTTTTCTAAACAATGAAAATTCACAGCGTACATGTAAAATTAAAGTGAGCTGCAAGTCGTCATAACTCATCGAACCTTTAGTATGATGACTGATGACTAGTATGATGTACTGGGCAGAATTCACGGAAGATTCACGGTTTACCGATGAACCTCGGCAGCTTCGCCCACTCATCATCATTCACTCCGTGGATATGCTGTGATTTTTTTCGCCCAAGACATCGAAGGCATCTTCTTTTTCTTCGCAGTCGACGTATTGAAACTCCCGCGCCCTTCTCCGAGATATTTCTGTACCTAACGTGGTTTTCCACTGCCTCCAGGATCGGAGGCATTGCAAGTCTTCTTCACTTCACCTGGTTTTGCACTGCCTCCGTGACCGGCACACCTTTGACGAAGCAACGACGTCATGTCATCACTTCATCATCTAACGTCATATCGTGATGCCATCACGTGATGATTTTTCCACCACTCGTGTTAACGCTGACACCGCCGACGCTGACCGTCAATTTTCGGGTTTAATGAGACATCAAAGGCTTTCGGCCTAATAAATGAAGACGCTTCGTTCCTCAGATACCAACAAACGTCAATATAGAGTTGTCGTTAAGTTGTTCTGGACCACCTAGCGTCTCTGTTTTCCCTCCTGAATGTTTCATTTGCAGCCCGTCGCCATGCATCACGCGGGGGCTCGTGCTCGGCCCGCACGGGCGTTTACAATGACGAAAGCCAAGGGATAGACGCGCGTACTCACACATCTTGCTGGCCACACTTCTCGCATAGCTTCTACAGCGTTGCACCTGATGAATGAAACGGAGTACAGAGGCTGACGAAGGCACGTAAGAACATGAAAGCTTCCATGCCGATCCCATGCCCGATAAAAGCGTCACCAGGAAGGCGCTCTCTGTAACAAACCCGAAAGCTTGCATTAGGAGGGTTCATTGCGGAATGCGAAATGAAGAAAGAAATTAAGAGAAAAGGAAAGAAAATCAGTAGGTAAGACGGGCCAACGCTAAACTTCGCTTTACGCGAAAAGTACAAGCACGTGATACTGGGTGACGTCGGCAATAAAGAGCACACTATACTCGCGGACAACTTTTCTTGGCAATGAAGCGAAGGCTACACAGTCACAATGCACGTATCCTACCGCGAATGAATGTAGTCCCACAATTGCGCCCGTATTTTCTGCGTGAGATATATAAAATACTCCTTCATTTTCTACATGTAGCTTTTTGAGACGGAACGCAGCACACACAAGCGAGATACCTGTATTTCTTTTACTATATACGTTGTCACTTTGCGTTTTTGCATGCGTGAAAAAGTCGCGCCTTTTATGCCCGTACCTTAGAGGCTAAGCAGAGTTTGCATCGAAATGCAACGCTAGCAATCACGTTCCATGGCGTTACGAGACGCGCGCCAGACCGGACTATTTCGCGTAGCAGTATATGTGCAGACGCTCCGCCCCCGTATGTTTCCCTTCATTGCCAAAGAAAAGTTGTCCGCGAGTACACAGAGAACATGGTCCTATCTTCCGTAGTAGAGTATGCAGTATTCTGATTAGCTGTCATTTTTTACGGGAAAACCCTAGATGCATAATCAAACGCTAAAAGTGACTGTCGTCTTCGGCTGAGTCAACACGAGTGAAGCAAAGAACCATCATAATGTGATGACGTCACTGGTCTCCCGTGGAAAGCGACGTTAACAAAAAGCTATAGGACACGGCGGGGCGGGGGGGTGAGATGTTGGACGAAGGTCAGTACACCCGCTCAAAAGAAACAGGAGATGGCTTTCGCCTTCTAGTCGTCTGAAGTGAATGAATAAGGGACGGTGTGAGTTTTTTGAAAGGTCATGGCTGACCAATAAACACTCGCTTGCAACGTGAAAACATCAAGTCTGCCCGAATGAGAACCTTGCTATGAGAGAATGGGAGGAAATGAAACAGGGACTCATTTTTCTGTTATTAGTAGAGCATCGGACGCGTTTTCCGCAGGTTGTAGGTTCGTTACGTGCCAGAGGCAAGTTCTGCAAAGTTCGCAAATGAGATGGATGGATGGAAAAGCTTTATTTCGTCAGAAAGCAGCTGCGGACAATTCCGTATTAGATGACCATGAAACCAAGGTTGATGGCGACCTGTGTGGCCTACTCAACGACCCTTGACTCGACGACTGGGTCTGAGCTGGTCAACACAGCCTCCTACAGCTCGAGAGAGGCATCACGCTTAATATCTGGCGGCGCCGGCACCCTGCTACGTTCCCACAATATATGGTCATGTTGCCACTGCCTGGCACCACTTGCATTGTGGCTTAATGCCCTCCGGGTGTATTTTGCTCAACACGTATTTTGCTCAACACCATCCTTAATCAAACGCTAAACGTGATCTTCGGCGTCGGCGTCAACATAAGTTTGCAAAAAAGTCTACACGGCGGTATGACGCCCCCATCGAGGTCATCGTGACGTCGCTCACGGTCACGTGTCGCCAAAATTTGTGACATAAGCATGACTACTTTGGCGTCTCATAGCCTGATGTCGCCTGAGCACGTCATCGCATGTAACCGTCGCTTGATCAAAGATGGACCGATCGCGGAGGCAGTGAACAAGAAAGAAAGAGTGGATTAAAGAAAGAAAACCGAAGAGGAAAAAAGAAGACTGCCCAGCTCCGCAATTGCTTCTGGCTTGGCACTACTAGCGCAAAGCTGCCTTACATTTTTGTTAAAGTCTTCCTTGGTACATAGCCAGCCCCGCCATAGGAATTTTCTTACAGACAGTGCTCACGTTAAATCGGCATAGAAATAATTGAAATAAAATGTTTGATAAAGTACAATCATAGAGAAAGTTTTTTATTGCTATAGCAATTATATGGACACTCTCCGCTGATTTTTGCCGTCGCCATCTGTCGACGCCGTTATGTCCCGTATATGTTGTATATATATAAAAAGGCTCAAAGAAGAATAAAGCAGAAGTGAAAATTCTGAAGTACACGACCGCGGATTCGAACCAGCAACCCCTAACTCCCAAGCGCGTTGCGTTAGACAACCCAGCCACACGCCATGTATGCACCGGCGAAATAACGGCGAGCTATTTACATACACCATGCACCGCTGCTGGTAAGCAAATCTCGAAGTAGCGTGAGCGTGTTTTCTATCACGCAACGCTCCTACTTTTCTTTCAGTTTGAAAACTGCCCTTGAGTCACGCACGACAAAGTGGCCCTTTTCTGTACCCAGTCGTGATGCGGAAGGAAAAAAAAAAGAAAGAATGCCAGGAACACCTTGCACCCGACGCCCCCGTATGGTTGGAGACGGAGGGGGTAAGTCCATGCGCCACACTTTAAAGGAAAAAGACATATATAAGAGCGTCTGATTCTCCATTGTCGACACTTGCAGACGCAGCGCTCCTAATTTAGATGCAAAGTAGAGCACTGCACGGGCTCGGGCCTACCCGAAAACCCGAGCCCGGCCCGGCCCGTGGGCCGGGCCGGGCCGGGTAAAGTAGTTTTCACGGCGGGCCCGGGCCGGGCTCGGGTTTGAAGCCCCGGGCTTAGGGCCGGGCCCGGGTTTGAGGTGGCGGGCTCGGGTCGGGCCGGGCTTGGACTTTGATCAGTTCTTAAAGGGACTCGAAAGAGATGCAATGAATCGGTTAAGACTGATAAAGTAAGAACACGAATGTAACTGGTTTGAAGGCCAACTCCGGTGATTATTAGGCCATGTCAAAGTAATGGCGCGTTTAGTTCCTGAGACGCTCCTGCCACGGGCCTGATAGCGAAAATACTCGGCAAATTGGATAATAATTTTAAATAAGCAAAAAAGCGCAACACCGAAACCGAAACTCGACCGAGCATACTGTCTTCGCGTGACGTCTAAGTAGGCAAAAGCCGGAAATCATGCAAGGCATGGCGGTCCCGCCAGCGCGTAGTATGAAAGCTGCGAAAGCGGCGAAAAGCAGACGCGCAGGGATAATTTACTGATAATAGAAGAATTGTTTTTTTTTTCTTTAGTGGCCCTTCAAGTGTGTTCCTCATGCGTTCGGCGTACATATACGCTTCAGATGTTATCTCTATAAAACGATTCTTTTTTCTTTTCTTAGATGGGGCAAGCTGTTTGGACAAGTTTTATGGGGGACAAGTACTGATCTTCGTTTGTCTCTTGCACATGGGGCTACTTGATTTATCTGAAACGGGAGAGCTAAAAGTAAATACACTAGGCGCAAATATAGTTAACATCTCGCTATTACGTGCTTTCTTTGCATTAGTTATTTTTTTATGTCACGAATGTTATTCTGTAATCACCGTAATAAATGTAATATAACAAATTTATAGCTATAACTTATCATCGGAAGTGCGATTACGGAGCTTCCAGGCGGGGAAACGTTCTTGAATGTTCCAGCCCTCCACTAAAACGAAAAAACTTCGCGGAGTCGCGTTGCATAAGATCCCTTTAGAGACATTCTTTTTCTGTGGCTTTGTCTAGGTTCCCAGAGGTCATGCGACGCGAGATAGACATGCACAGCCTCCTTTATGTGCCCAAATTGTTGACATCTGAGCGTTCGTCTTGTTCCGCTCTATATCAGGGTTCTCAAAGCCGCCTGAGCTAACAGGCCGCATTCACGAAAATTTACTGCCGCAAGTTCTAGGACAGTGACGAAGGTAGGAGTAGAGGGGGGGGGGGGAGTGAGGGTGCAATAGGTTATACCCAGGCCCGTATCAAGGATGGGGCCCTAGGCCCCCCCACCCCCAAAATTTTGGTGAAGTAGGTGTATTTACCAAACATAAATAATTAAAATAGGTGTTTTTCTCAAACAGTCAAGGCTTTCAGCAAATGCTTCCCCCCTCCCCCCCGAAAAAATTTCCTGGCTACGGGTCTGGTTGTACCAGATGTCAGATAGCGTTGCCGTTTGAAATACCTTTTTAATATATCATATATGGGTCATTTCTGAAGGGTATTTGGCGGCAAGTTTCCACCAACATATCGATACTATCTCGAAGACGACTAAAATCTCGACGCCAATTCCGTAATATAGTGTTTTGTTTCACGGGTATGTATCAACACATGGTGACTGCAGGCGGTGCTTCGCGAAAAAAACATGCTTTAGACCTGTCATGAATGTGTAGCTCAAAAACTTACTTATAAATAAATAAAAAAGTGGGACGAAGACCGTCATGTGCGGGCCGCAGGCCTCTAGCGAGAGGTCCGCGGGCCGCGTGTTTGAGACCCCTGCACGGTATAGTGCGAGAGCTACATGATAGGGCCACAACAGCGTTAGAATGTGCAGGAATAGCACAAGTCCATTAAACATGTATATTCATGTATAAAGGCAAAGTGTATTAGTTTGTCGAAGTATCTGCCCTAAAATAAGAATAAGTTCCATGCCGGGTGATGTTCCCTTACCTCGAATCATATGCATCCAATGAGTAAGCGTGGAGAAGCTTATTCGCACCTTTATTACCAAACTGGAATGAACCCCGAAAATAGATCGCAATCACTTCGTGCACCTACTGCCAGTCCTTCCAGTGTAGTCTTACAAGCGAAGGCCACCTTCTACCGGTACAACATCGTTAGGAAGGCATACACCATTACATTATGAAAAAAAAAAAAAACAGATCCCTGTGCAAGCCGTGCATAACAAACACTGCTGAAAACTGCAAGGACAAGCTCTCAGAGGCGTTTGTAGATTATATTGAAGAGTTACACAACGTTGGGGAAGGAGAGAAATGAAGGGATCAGCTTGACAGCTATTTTCATTCGGCAGAGGTCCAAAAAGGCCTCCTCCATTTGCTCCAGTGGTGGAAGTTAAGAACGACGACTGCCGACGCCTTCACGTTTCGCAAGGCAGATGTGCGCCCCTGGGACTAGCGCAAGCAAGACACTTTAGCGCGGCAGGACATGTGATGCAACGGAGCATGGTGTGCTTATAGCGGAATCTTTTTATAATTTGATTTTTTTGTACAATAACATGCGGGCAAATAAACTATAAACTATGCCACAAAAACTCATAGACTGTATATACTAGCATTGATATCTGAAAAGAATGCTATGACAAATAGTTTCTTTTTTTCCATTCCGCTTCTTATACGTATTTCCAAAGTGCACGCGGTTCGCGTGGTTCGTTATAATTTTTATCTAGTTTAGTGTAATTACAACAAATGTAATAAATCTGGCTTTTTCCCTCTGTTTCTCTTCATGTGGAAAGGTGCTACTATGATGAAGATATATGTGCTACATATCCAGAAGGGTGCACAATGGGCTTTGTCTTACAGCACGCTTTAAAGGGACACTAAAGGGAAAGATTTTCGTCGTATTGGTAAATTACTCTCACAATTCCAAAATCCCCACGCCGGCCGGAAGAAGACTCACAGGAAGCGAAAAAACGCGCGAAAAGAAATTACGGCTGGTGACGCCACCTTGAAGTTCCCGCATCAAACGCGTCATAGATTTTGACGGCCTCTGCTAGGCCCTACGCAGTTCATAATCTCTAAAAATGAAGTGCATTGTTTTACGGGGGGGGGGGGGGGCGCATGGACTTAACATACGAAGCTTCAGGAAATTTCGACAATCCAAAGTCGCCAAAGTACGAAAAATACGCTTTAAAATCCGTGTTGTCACGCCTGGAGATTTTGGAGCGAAATTTAAAAATGAAATGTTGACCTTAATTTTATTCTTTAATAATGCATCTGTGTTGGTGAAATTAACGACATTAGATTTCCCAGAGTACGATTTATCAATCTAAGCCGATTCATTGTTTCACTTCCGTGTCCATTTAAATAGCAATAGAGAGTGCAATAAAAACAAAGTTCTGTTCTCTCTCCGCTCTGTTTCTATTGCGCTCCTTATCGAAACCGGACTCATCCTGCAAATCACTCTTTTTCCATCAATATCTGCTACAAAACGCTCTCGATGATCCCGATTGCATTCCTAGAAAATTAGGTACAGTATACCACTGCCGAACGAACGTTCATCGTACTCAGTATGTCCGCTCAAGTATTTCCACGGCGAGCCAGCCCCTTTTTACAAGAAAGTACCGTAGGTCAAAGTATACTTGCTAGCGAAGCATGCGCCAAGCATGCGTACATATTTGCCACTTAAAACGCCTTGTGGTCGATTCTCTGCTCGGGCAACACCACCTATAGATTAGTGGCTCGGGCCCCTGTCGGGCCGGGCCGGGCCGGGTAGGCTAAATTTTTTCTCGGGTTCGGGCCGGGCCCGGGTCCCGCTTCGAGTCGCCGGGCCGGGCTTGGGCGGGTAAATTTGAACGAGTCCCGGACCCGGGCCGGGCCCGGGCCGGGAGTTCGGGCCCGTGCAGTGCTCTAATGCGAAGTATCTTAAGGCGGAGCTCAATCCGGTGGTGGTGGTGGTGTGCGGCGTGACCGCCCTTACTGCGCATGCGCATACCCTCTCCACACACCTCCTCTCCACTCCCCCTCTCCCCTTCCCTCTCTACATGCCCTCTCCCCTCCCCTTCTCCCATATCCCTCTCCACTTCCCCTCTCCCCTCCCCCTTTCCTCTGTTCCTCTGAAACGCGGGCTAGACATGCCGAAATTCTCTCCTGCGCAACGCCGCGATGAGCTCGAGCGCATGCGCGTCCCCTTCCCTTCTCTCTCTCTTATGCTGCCCCCCTCTCGCCCGCCTGTCGATCACGTTCCCCGCTCGCCCTGTGAGAATTAACGGCCAGGCTAGATGGAAGATACGACGCGCGTAGCGTACCTCTTCGCGTTCCACGACGCGAGGTCGGTAGCATGCCCAATGAACGCCAACGGAACGCGATCGTGCAAGTGCTCCGGCTTCGCATCCCCTCATGGCCCCCTTTAGCGGGAGATGGTGTAATTTTTTTTCTTTCATTCCGAATACTGCTCTTGAGTCGCGCACGACAAAGTGGCCACTTTCCGTACCCACTCGGGATGTGGAAGGAAAAAAAAGACAAAGAACAGCCGGCACACCTTGCATCAGACGCCTCCTGTAGTAGGAGACGCAGAGGGTCACTCCACGAGCCACAGTTTAAAAGAAGGAGAAATATCTAAGAGCGTCTAAATTGTAAATTTCCCCACTTATATTAACCGCCGGTTTCTTGGCCAATCCCCCGTAGTAAGTAAGAGCGAAGAATTAAGGGTCAAGCAAGCATGCAAGCATGCAAGCATGCAAGCAAGCAAGCAAACAAGCAAGCAAGCAAGCAAGCAAGCAAGCGTCTGATTCTCCTTTGTCGACACTTGCAGCGTGTTGCTCAAGCACATAGGCGTAACAACTGTGATGGTTGTTTGTTCACGCTTGCCCTGTGCATGCCTGTGCATTCATTTAGGGTGTCCTTCTTTGTATTCGGCGGCACGCTGCAAGTATAGAGCTGCTTCTGGTTCTTCGTGTGACATTTCGATTTCTAGCTATCGCATTCATTGCTTCGCCCTTGCGGTGAGACTGACTTTTTAGATGCGAAGCACCTTATAGCGGAGTTCAAACCCGTGGTGGTGGTGGTGTGTGGCGTGACCACCCTTACTGCCTAAGCGCAAACCCTATTCACTCTCCCCTTTCTCCATCTCTCCTTTATTCTCTCCACTTGCCCTCTCCTCTCCCCCTTTCCACATACCCTCTCCCCTCCCTCTCTCCACTCCACCTCTAATAGAGGGGCTCGACATGCCGAAATTCTCTCCTGCGCAATGCCGCGACGAGCGCCAGCGCATGCGCGTCGCCTCCCCCTCTCTCCTCTCCTACGCTGCCCCCTCTCCCGCGCCTGTCGACCGCGTTCCCCGCTCGCCCTGTGAGAATTAATGGCCAGGCTCGAGGGAAGACACGACGCGCGTCGCGTTCCTCTTCGCGTTCCACGACGCGAGGTCGGTAACATGCCCAACGAACGCCAATGGAACGCGATCGTGCAAGTGCTCCGGCTTTGCATCGGCTCACGGTCCCTTTTAGCGGGAGATGGTGTAATTTCTGGGGGTGAAGCTCCTTAAGGCGGCAGCCGTTCGTCCCTCGTAGTCGTAGTTGTCGTAGTGCGTAACCAGTCGTAACGCTAGTACCAGATCTTGACCTCCAAGGTGGTGCCGGTGGGAGATTTTTCCTGTGCGTTGTTGAACAATAAAAAATTCGCAGCGTGCGCGTTAACTAAAAGCCGAATTCTTCTGTCTCTCATTCCTCATTAGCAACCATTGGAATGTTCCAGTAGGAAACGTTACTAGAAGTAGAAGTGTAAGTGTTAGCTAAAAGCCGACTTCTTCTGTCTCTCATTCCCATTAGCAGCCATTGTTTACCTCCAAGGTAGTGCCTGGTGAGATTTCTCCTGTGCGTGATTAAACAATAAAAATTTTGTTCAAAACGCCGTTGATTGATGAAATAAACCAACGAAAGACGCCAGATGTCTTCTAAAAGCAAAACGAAAGAACGCCAGATGTTTCTGAAGCAAAACGAAAGGACTCGAGCTCTTTAACGAAAGACGCCAGAAGTCTTCTAACGCAATGGTTTTATAAACAATGAAAATTCACAGCGTACATGTAAAATTAAAGTGAGCTGTGAGCTGCAAGTCGTCATAACTTTCATCGAACCTTTAGTATAAACGCGCCCGATCTCACGTCGGTGATGATGTACTGGGCAGAATTCACGGAAGATTCACGGTTTACCGATGAACCTCCGCAGCTTCGCCCGCTCATCATCATTCGCTCCGTGGATATGCTGTGATTTTTTCTCTATGGTACAATGTACTCTAACGCGTGAAAGCGCGCCGCCGGCCATAACAAAGATCACAATGCTTACAAGCGACGCCGAACTGGGTGGGAGTGCTGATGGAGCCAGATTATCCTTCACCAAGGCCACATGTTATCAAACAGAGGCGCAGCAATTACTCTGGTAAAAGTTGCAAATATCTGATAACTACAAATCGAAGGTATTATCAATCAGAATCGCAGAACTTACCTTATGATCGTGACAACGCTCTACAAAAGCCTTTTAGTATTATTTGTCAGGACGTCGCCTGAAGACGTCATCGTATGTCATCGTCGCTTGCTCAAAGGTGGGCCGATCGCGGAGGCAGTGCAAAACCACGTCCGGTGCAGAAACCTTTCGGAGAGTGGGCGTGGTAGGGTCAATACATCGACTGGGAAGAAAAAAAATCATGGCTTTCTCCTTCGACTCGTCTCTAGGGAAATGCATGGCGAACCCTGTGATTTTTTGCTTTTTAAAGACGATAGTCTTTCTTCCGATACTTAAACGGAGAAATTTTGGTCTGTCTTCCTGTTTTTCAGCACGTCACTCGATTCAGCCACCCGGCCAAAGTTGAACCACTTGCTTACCGCCCACCAAGAAGTCGGAGAAATTTTGGTCTGTCTTCCTGTTTTTCAGCACGTCACTCGATTCAGCCACCCGGCCAAAGTTGAACCACTTGCTTACCGCCACCAAGATTGAACTGGTACGGCTGTTCATACTTGTGAACGTTATCGATCAAAAAGTAAATATTACGCATATCTGAGGCGCAACATCACTAGGTAAGTATTAGTTGGTGTGTTCCTTTAATAGAAAATGCATACATACGCAATACTAAAGACCCTAGTTTCTTAAGCTGCGCTGAAAATGCGACTGCGCTGAAACTTGCCTTCCTCCGTGCCCTCTGCACGAGCTCATTGTTGTGTTTCGGTTTCGGTTCTGTATTTCACTCTACGCATGCCATGGGGCGCCGCACTGGCATACCTGTTTTACCCAGGCGACGGGTAAATAAAAGAGTGTGTGGAGAGTACTCCTTGAGTGCGGACGTTTCTTCTGCTTCAGCGCTTCGCGCCTGTTCGGGCTGGCTGGCCTCCCCGCCGGTTGCGTTGGTCACCGCCGGTTTTCGCCTGCTGCTACGCCGGAACTAGCAGCCCGCAACACAGCACTCATGTTTCCCGACGTATTGCCAGATCGCGTCCATATCTCACGCAGCGCCTCTTCTATCGTCTTTAGACGACATTTGCAGCGAAGCACGCAGATACGCGGCCGATTTTTTTCTTTTTTTGAACATGCTATTTACACACCACATCGATATAGTAAAGTGACTAAGATAAATACATTTTTATTACTAAGATATTGTATGGTCGCTGGAATTTTTTTCCGGCGGAGTAAACACCTCCTGAAAAATATTTCTCGCTACGTAAGTGAACCCGCCACTCTAAGATCTTGATCGCCTTCATGAATTTTGCTTCGTCGGCCGGACCGGCTCATTATACGGTGAGGTGATTCCTAATCCAATTAATATCTCTTCATAAAAAGTCACAGTTTCCCCACAAGCGAGTAGAAATGAATGCGATAACAAGAAATTGGAATGTCACACGAAGAACGAGAAGCAGCTCAATACTTGCAGCGTGCTGCTGAAGCACAAAGAAAGACGCCGGAAAAGAACGCACAGACACGTGTCGCAGTTGTTACGTCTTTGTGCTTGAGCAACACGCTGGAGAATCAGATGATGCTGTCGTTGTTGTTCAATAGACACTTTGCGCAAACCACTTCGGCGGATAGGCGCAGTGAGATATCCTCTCCGCATGTTAACCAGCCGACAGGGATGTGCACTACGGACTGTCAATGGAGCCAAATGAGTGAGCGCAAACCTAGCTCCCGTCATCCCGAAAAGACTGTGCTCGATCTGGTTAAATCGCCCAATTGTGATATCTACTCAAAAATCTTTGCTTGTAACCTGCAGAATGAAAACACAATGAAAACCTCCATGATGTAAGAATTTACTGCCATTGCAACGTATCGGATGCTACCGATGCGTTTTTCGCGATTTTAGGCAAGTAATTGCGAATGATTGTTGGTCATTTCTGTAGTTTATATTATTGTAGACCTTGATAGTTTAATATGCAATGGTTTTCGGCATTCTGAGCCTTGTTTTAGGTCTGTATTGACCACTGCGTGACGGTTGATGGACGACAAGACGGGCCCCAAAAGTAGTACGCGTGTAAAAGGCGAAGATGATGACTTTCGCCGTCCAGTCGTCTTCGGGGAATGCGTCAGGTTAAGTGCGACTTTTTGAAAGCGTCAGATTGAGATGCAGATTAATCGAAGAAAAAGCCAGCATCGATAGTCATCAATGGCTCAGCCGGTGAATGGTTAGTCGTTAATCGAATAAAGAGTTATGAGGACACTCCTGGGTCAGAACGTTGCCTCGCAGCATATCGCCGGGTTCGCTCTGTCTTTCACGTTTTCAGGGAGTTGGGTGCCTTCTACTGAATCACCTTCCAACGTTCGGTATTCGATCACTCATTTTCCGAGCGCTCGGTTTTCTAACAGCCACCTGCACGCCCTCGAAGGTAACGTATTTTACATTTCCTGCCGAACACACTGAGCCATTCAATAATATTGCATTACAGCAGATAGGACTCACAGTAGTATGTTGACGAATATGGGAAAGCATTGAGATATCCCTCACCGCTTGCTAATCAGCAGATGCGGTTCTGCAAGCAAATTGGGGGTGGAGCAAAACAAGTAACGGCAAACCTAGCTTCCGTCATCCCGATAAGCCTCTGTGCTCCATCTGGTTAAATGGCGGAGTTGGGATGTCTATTCAAATAGCTTTGCTGGTAACGGGTACAATGAAAACACAGCAAAAATATAACTACGTTTCCATTTTAACCATTGATGAAACGAATGCAAGATAAAGAAAATGATGAAATGGTGCCGTTTAAGTGTCTGCTCAAAATTCCTGATCATGCAAAATAGTGGGTTCAACCAGAAGAAGCCACGACAGCCATAGCAACGAATGAATGAATGAATGAATGAATGAATGAATGAATGAATGAATGAATGATTCAATCAATCAATCAATCAATCAATCAATCAATCAATAATAAATTCAAGCAGAAGCTCCTTTGCGAGTTGGCTAAGTGATGAGTAAGCGTGTAGCTTTATTGTTGGTTATAACATTCCCCAGAAAGCTGTTTCTAGGCGGCATCGCTATGGCGCCTTTGATCTTCCTAGCGTTCGCGAGCATCTGGAAGGGCTCCACTGCAGCCGCATCCCGCGACCACCGAAACGAAAGTTCGGCGTTAAGTTTTAGCGCAAGTGCAAAAGTTGCCTGATATGTAAAATCCCGAATGTCCGCTTTAGGTCTTGTCCTAGAGAGAGCCTTGTAAATGCGGAGGCACTTCTATGCCGACTCAGCGAGAAAAACTGTCTCTTCGTCCGTTCCTCTGTCACGTAGGGTGATCATGGCTACTGGCGGTGAGATCGAGCAGAGTCGGCACCTAGCGGCGAGCGGACGAAGCCCCGCGGTCTGGATGGCTCCTTGCGTCGTCTGCTAGCCACGCCATGTTCGCATGTGTGCGTACGCCATGCGCGTCCTCAGATTTCAGCTTATTCCGTTGTGCTAGCACAGTATCAAATGCTTGTACGTATGCCTACACGATATAGATAAGCATTTCGCGTTAAGAGACGTGTATGCACTCTAATAAGTGAGTACATGCCCGTGTCGGTATGGCGCTAGGTCTAACCATCGTACTCTCCATTCGCCAAAATCATTTCAATGTGGCTACCGCTTTCTCGTTCAAGCACATCACACTATTCATTCGGCGTCGTCCTAAACGAGAAAAAAAGTACTAAATGTCGAGGTGTGAACGTATAATTTTAGCGACACCATCTCGTGATGTGTTGGCGATTTGCAAATCCTTGTGATACCGCAAGGCATCAACTAGCGTCTGCAGAGGATGGTTAGCGGTAAAAAAGACCTGAAGCCACGCATTTCTACAGCAGTACGCGTATTCATGCAAACAGAAAAGCAGAGCGCACGAAGATTTACTTCATCTAATTACGCAGAAATACAGGCTCCCTTTCTGTAGCCGCTAGAGCAAGAAGTAAATACCTCAATGGCTCAGTCGCGCAACATAGTTTATATTGTGGTATAGGCAAACGACAATTTAAACACGTGCAAATAAACCAAGAAAAGAATTCGACAGATCCCACGTACCGTGGGAGTCGATGTAATGCGAAGCATGCGGCGGGAAGGTGACTGTGGCGTAATTTCTTACTGAGGGAAACGTTGCAAGAGGCCGCTAAAGATTTTATAAATTTTATACGCACACACATACGTTAAAGAGCTGCATATTTGTTACATAACCAGTTCACAGTTGGGTAACGCTGCCAACGGCAACGTGGGTATTACAACACCAGAAGCGGTAAGCTAATATGTAGTGCTTATACTTGTCCCTTATGATGGAGAACGCACGCCCGTTTCACGAACCCGTCTGCCTGTGTGGAAGAAGTTCTTGACAGTTCTTGAACAAGGTAATCGTCACCGTGATCACGGCGAAACGGCAGCCGGTGATGCCTCGTTATCGGATCCGGTCGTGATCGCAGGGACGATGGGTTTATGTGTAGTGAAGTATGAGGTATAGTACAGCTGTATGAATTCATGGATGCCTCGGTCATTTGGTCGAAAACTTGTCTGCCGATAGAGGCTGCAACATGTCAGAACATGAAGTCACCCTTGCCGTTGGTGAGGTATAGGCCGTCGAGGCTCGTAGGCCTGGCTAGTTCTACGTAGATCAACATCAGTGGATGATGCTTGTGGTATTCGTAGAATACATGTGTGTAGTTGTCGGGAAAGCGGCAACTGTCCCCTATGAAGCAAGGAGTGACGTTACCGCACTTTGCAGACGCCTAAAGGTGTCTCGTCTATCTTCTAAATAACGTGGAATGCTTGCCAACATGGCACGTTTTTCGCGACAAATAGTGCGGGACAAAAATGCAACCACCAACAATGACCCTGTGTGAGTAAACGCAAGAAATAAACGCAGCAGTAATAAAACACAGAAAGGCTTTGAGGTTACAAGAAATGACGTCGCATGCTCGAAAAAGTGCTTCGTTTCTTCGCTCACCTCAAGCAGGCGGTTTCCAAAGGCACATTATCTATCCCCAAGAAAGTACCGAATGCAACCCAATATGGCCGGCAAAGACTGGCATATCAATAAAACTCACATGTTGCCTTACGCATTCGCCTAAGACGACTACAAAAAAGCCGTCGTCTTGTTTTCTCTTATTCGACGCATTGACCCTCCCGCGACATGAAAACTCTTCGTACCTTCCTTAGTTTTGCACTCCCTCCAAGCTGAGAGACATCGCAAACTCACTGTACGTCATCTGGTTTTGCACTCCTTCTATGATCGGCCCAATTATGACCAATCAACGATATCGTGCGATGACATTATCATGTGACTTCACGTTATGGGACGCTATAGTAACGTCATCATCATATGACGCCAAAACGACGGTCATTTTTCGTGTTTGACGAGGCATCCAAGGCGTTCGCCTTAAAACCATACCTAACAAAGGATGTTCATGCGATTGGCGCGCTTCTTAGTCCAGAAAAGTGCACCATGATTACCGTGATACAAGAATGTGATTTTTGCTATCCCTCCAAAGCAGAAATTTGAACAGGTGGCCTGAAACGACACCGCACCACATGTGTCCGGAATGTGCAATTGGGGAATGAGTAATATTTGCAGGAGTTAACATTTGGACCAATAAGTTGTTGTTAGTGCTTACGCAGTGATCCATTTAACTGTCGTTGCGATGTGTTTTACAACTGCTGCGATTCTCAAGCACACTCTATTCAACAGTGCTGCGCCCATCTATGTCACTTTCAACTCCCTGCACCGTTGTAATTTTACCGCATTTGATATTTGCCGCAACATTAGGCAGTTTGTTAAGTACCATTATCAAAGTTCCTTTCTACCTCCTTACCATGCAGGAGAGTTGCTTCGCTCTTCTGCATGTTATGGATAAGGAAACAATAAAAAACAGAATGTCATAAAAGTGGTTCCAAAACCGCATTCAGAGATTATGACACAAACGGAGAAAGTAAAACTATGCAAACACGCAAGAATGAGACCGTGAGAATCTCGTAAATAATGTATAGAGAAAAGTAACGCATAGAAACCAGAAGAAATAAAAGTGACTCTGATATATTGTGATGTTTGTTCAAGTAGTTGCGGAAATGCTTGTCATGGGTGAGGAAAAACAATGCAATTGTCCGCAGTAGGAATAGTGCTGTGTTTAAAAAACAGGGCGAAAAATTTGAGTATATAGTAGCGCTGTACTGTGTAAGAGAGTTGTAGGAAGTTTTCTCTTTTAGGTGGAACAATACGGAACTAGTAGAACTTTCTCGCAACGTGATTCTTTTGAAAAAACAGTGAAGGGGGGGGGGGCATAAAGATCACTATGGACTCTATTGTGGGAGAGGGAAAAGCTGTCTCATCACGAAAAAAATGTTTAGAAAAGTGACTGACGGTGCGCAGTACTATACATGGTATTAGGGGAGAGCGGCAGGCCCTCCAGACACTGGATTATCTGCTTGACATACGTCACGGCATTTGTTCAGAAGGAAATGTGAACGATTCAATAATAACAGTGGCTGGCGATTTACGAGAACTCAAAACCGCGATGTGATTATGAGGCACGTTGTAGTAGGAAACTCCGGATTAGTTTTGACCAGTTGGGATCATCTAACGGTGCACCTAATTCTGAGCACATTAACCTTCTTTGTTTTTCACCCGTATCAGAAATAAGGCCGCCGTGGCGGGAATAAGATGAACGATTAACATTAGTGCAAACTATACTGTGGGAAGCAGTAAACTGCAACTGAATTGTCAAGCGGTCGTACCACTTGTGGCAGCGAAAAATGAATTGTATTGCTGGTTACTGGGTGAAGGAACAGTCTAGGGCATTGTGAATGGAGCCAGATTTACGAGGATTTCCAGGATTCTGTTGCACAAAACTCTGCGCTCATAAAAAACGCCAGGCCTGCGCCGAAACCGCAGCACAGTCACAGCGAAAGCTGGAAGAGCGGCGTTTCTAGATCCCGTTGTAAGCTATCTTGTGAGCTCTCTTGGGGCTACATTACAAGTACACTAGAAGGGTACCTACTACGCCATAAATCACAATTTTTGTGAAGTTGGGAAGCACCATTATTCGTCAATCTGCGGAGAAGCGAGGCACCAGCTACACGTCTGTAACGCATTATGTGCACTTTGTTGACGCGACGACTGATGACGATGAAGAATTATGGCTCAGCCCTTTGTAATGGGTTGGAAGCTTTAAACAGCCCACAAGTTATGTAATTTGCATTGGGTGACACCCGGTCGCTATTTCCCTCTCCCGTCATGCTGTATAGCATACGTTGACGTGGGAGAGATACGGGGGAGGGGCGAAGAACTTTACTCAGACCCCAAGGAAATAGATCATGCGCTTATGGGCTTCCTTGGCAACCAATACAAGTGCACTTGCGAGGAACCCACTACGCTCTAAATCATTGTAATTTCACTGAGACCCCGAGGAAATGGATCATGCGCTTATGGGCTTCCTTGGCAACCAATACAAGTGCACTTGCGAGGAACCCACTACGCTATAAATCATTGTAATTTTACTGAGACCCCGAGGAAATGGATCATGCGCTTATGGGCTTCCTTGGCAACCAATACAAGTGCACTTGCGAGGAACCCACTACGCTATAAATCATTGTAATTTTGATAAGTAGGGCAGCAGGCACTGTACCATTTTTCGTCATTCTACGGAGAGCCGTGGTACCTGTTGAACGCATGTAAGGCATTATGGGCACTTTGTTGATGCTGTGCCTGATGACGATGAAGAATTATGGCAGAGCCCTTTGTAATGGGTTGAAAGCATTCAACAACCTACTCGTCGCGCAATTCGCATTGTTTGACGCCTGGTTACAGAATTCGCGTTGTGCGACGCTTGGTACTTATTTTACTCTTCTACCACGCTATATTGCATATGCTAATGTGGTTCCTTCCCGACATGAAGCCTGCATAGGACCTTTTTGCAAAGCAGTTTCAAGCACCGGCATGGCTCAGAGGTTGAATACTGGGCTCCACGCAGAGGGCCCAGGTTCGAACCTCGTTCCGTCCTGGAATTTTTTTCTTATTTCGTTTTTTTTTTCTTATTTCGAGCGATACTGGTTACGGACACCGGCGGCGGCGGCGGACAACTACGGCGCCAAAAACGGCCGGTGAAATGATCTCATAACAGCTTTCGCTGTAAAACACACACATTATCACACTGGTCGTAGGAGGCGAGAGTCTCGGATCAGGCCTTGGGAGGCCACCTGGCAATCCTGGACCAGGCCCAGCGAGCCGCTATAGCCAGTGGAGCACTGGACGAAGGGCCCCACCAACTTTAGTTGCAAACAGAAATTTCTAATAAACGTTTACTCTCTCTCTCTCGCTCTCGTTTTACTCCCAATAGTAAACTATAACTGAATTCGTAAGCGGTTGTCCCACTTTCTGTCGCGCAAAACGAATTGTGTTTCTGCTTACTAAGTGCATGAGCGACGATTTATGTGGTACCCTGTGAATTTAGCACGGTGTAAGATATATACTTTTTAGGTGAGGACACTCGCGAGACGCGAGACTTCAACACAAAAACGCGTTCCTTTAGCAACTGGTGCTTTGCGGGAAATCTGAATTTCCTAGTCTGCGAACGCGGCTATGGCATGGCAGCAACTCAGTTTGGAAACGCATACAGCGTTTTTCACGAGCGAAAAACGAGACATGCGGCAGACACCGGCGTTGCCGCCGAACGCGTCGGTTGCTATAGCAACGTAGCAGAAATCATTTTCTCTCTTTTATGTTGCGTCGTCCTGCCGATAGATACCCGCTGCGGTCTCCGGACCAACAGACGCGCGCCGTTGTTACTTAATCTGGTCGAACGCGCTCTGCATGCAAGCCGTTGTTGTAGTTGACACGTTTTTATTCACATTTGCGCCATTGGAGGGCTATGGTGAATGTAGGGGGAGAGGCGGGATAAAAATTCTAAAAAAAGTTGGCCGCGTACTTGCGTGCTTCGCTGCAAATGTCTAAAGACGATAGAAGAGGCGCTGCGTGAAATATGGACGCCATCTGGCAATACGACGGGAAACATGAGTGCTGTGTTGCGAGCTGGTAGTCCCGGCACAGCAGCAGGCGAAGACCGGTGGTGACCAACGCGACCGCAGGGACGCCAACCAGCCCGAACACGCGGTTCGGCGCGAACCGATGAAGCAGAAGAAACGTCCGCACTCAACGAGTACTCTCCACACAATCTTTTATTTACACGTCGCCTCAGTAAAACAGGAATGCCAGAGCGGCGCCCTGTGGCATTCGTACAGTGCAATACAGAACTGAAACCGAAACACAACAATGAGCTCGTGCCGAGGGCACGGAGGAAGGCAAGTTTCACCGCAGTCGCATTTTCAGCACAGCTTAGAAACTAGGGTCTTTAGAATTACGTATGTATGCATTTTCTATTAAAGGAACACGCCACCTCATACTTACCTAGTGATGTTGCGCCTCAGATATGCCTAATGTTTGCTTTTTGATCGACAGTGTACACAAGTATGAACCTAGTCAGCCGTTCAAGATGGCTGGCCCTTGGGCAGGTGGTTCGACTTTGGCCGAGTGGCTGAATCGAGTGGCGTGCCGACAAACAGAAAGACAGACCAAAATTTCTCCGTTTATGTATCCCAAGAAAGACTATCGTCTTTAAAAATGTGTGGGGAGGGGCTGGATGTACAGGAAAAAGCAGCAAGCTAAGAATTATTCCCACCGATAGAGTGTCTGTCGCCGACCGTGGAATGGAGCCAGCTTTACCAGAATTCTCAGGTAAGGGTAATTCGTTTTACTACCAGCAGTGGCACAAGCTTCTGTACGACTTGTTTGTATACTAGAAGCCTAAGCTTTGCATTAGCGCCATTTAGGGAACCGTGAGGCGACATCAGTAAAGCAACCACTGACCTATATTATACGGGATTCTACATGCGATCCTAAAGCACGCTTTTTGCCTAACTATGACGCCTCAAACCTTATCAACTTCTCTTAAAATAAGACGAAGAATTCTTGGACAGGGAAACCTTTCGCTAGAGATGGCGCGGTATATTAAACGCAAGCACCAACAAAGACGCTATGAAAGTCAAAGCGAAACTAAACGATGTATACTCGGGGACAACTTTCTGTGGCAATGAAGGGAAAGCTACGGGGGCGGAGCGTCTGCACATGTACTGCTACGCGAAGTAGTCCGGTTTGGCGCGCGTCAAAGCGCCGTGGAAAGTGATGGCTAGCGTTGCATTTGGACGCGAACGCTGCTTAGCGTCTAAGGTAAGGGGAAAAGGCGCGACTTTTTCAAGCACGCAAAAACGCAAACTGACAACGTATAAAGTGAAGGAAGTACAAATATCTCGCTTGTGTGTGCTGCGTTCCGTCTCAAAAAGCTACATGTAGAAAATGAAGGAGTATTTAATATATCTCACGTCACACGCCGAAAATACTGATGCAATTGTGGGACTACATTCATTAGCGGTAGGACACGTGCATTGTTATTCTGTAGCTTTCCCTTCATTGCCACAGAAAGTTGTCCCCGAGTATAGTTATGAAATCTGATGAAGTACGGTGTTACTATAGATACCAGATGGTGCACGCAATTTCGAAATTAGCAAGGGCCTAAGCGCTAAAATACCCTAATGCAGCTGTCTCCTAGCAATCACAGGTCATATTCGGCTTGAAAAGTAAGTGGTTTCAAAATAATTTCCGCCCAAAAATCTTCTCTCTGATCCATCTAAATTCGGTGTAATAGTTTGCTACAAATGGCCAGTTCTTCCGTCAACGCGTCACACTAGGTTTGATGGAATTGTTGCGTCAGTGTTAAGAGCGAAGTGAGCATGATAATGAACTATGATATCTAAACAAGATCCAATTATACTCGGGGACAACTTTCTTTGGCAATGAAGGGAAAGCTACAGGGGCGGAGCGTCTGCACATGTACTACTACGCGAAGTAGTCCGGTTTGGCGCGCGTCTCGTAACGCCGAGGAAAGTGATGGCTAGCGTTGCATTTCGACGCAAACGCTGCTTAGGTCTCAGGTACGGGTAAAAGGCGCGACTTTTTCACGCACGCAAAAACGCAAAGTGACAACGTATAAAGTAAAAGAAAATACATATATCGCGCTTGTGTGCGCTGCGTTCCGTCTCAAAAAGCTACATGTAGAAAAAAATCACAGCATATCCACGGAGTGAATGATGATGAGCGGGCGAAGCTGCGGAGGTTCATCGGTAAACCGTCAATCTTCCGTGAATTCTGCCCAGTACATCATCACCGACGTGAGATCGGGCGCGTTTATACTAAAGGTTCGATGAGTTATGACGACTTGCAGCTCACTTTAATTTTACATGTACGCTGTGAATTTTCATTGTTTAGAATACCATTGCTTAAAAAACATCTGGCGTCTTTCGTTAAGCAGCTGGCGTCTTTTCGTTTTGCTTTAGAAACATCTGGCGTTCTTTCGTTTTGCTTTTACAAAACATCTGGCGTCTTTCGTTGATTTATTTCATCAATCAACGGCGTTTTGAACAAAATTTTTGTTGTTTAATCACGCACAGGAGAAATCTCACCAGGCACTACCTTGGAGGTAAGGAATGGCTGCTATGGGAATGAGAGACAGAAGAAGTCGGCTTTTAGCTAACGCTGCGAATTTTTTATTGTTCAACAACGCACAGGAAAAAATCTCCCACCGGCACCACCTTGCAGGTCAAAGCGTAAGACTGGTTACATACTACGCTACGAGGGACGAACGGGTGCCGCTATAAGGAGCTTCGCCCCTAAAATCACAGCATATCCACGGAGTGAATGATGATGAGTGGGCGAAGCTGCGGAGGTGCATCGGTAAACCGTGAATATTCCGTGAATTCTGCCCAGTACATCATCACCGACGTGAGATCGGGCGCGTTTTATACTAAAGGTTCGATGAGTTATGACGACTTGCAGCTCACTTTAATTTACATGTACGCTGTGAATTTTCATTGTTTAGAAAACATTGCTTTAGAAACATCTGGCGTCTTTCGTTAAGCAGCTGGCGTATTTTTGTTTTGCTTTAGAAACATCTGGCGGTCTTTCGTTTTGCTTTAGAAAACATCTGGCGTCTTTCGTTGGTTATTTCATCAATCACCGGCGTTTGAACAAAATTTTTATTGTTTAATCACGCACAGGAGAAATCTCTACCAGGCACTACCTTGGAGGTAAACAATGGCTGCTAATGGGAATGAGAGACAGAAGACGTCGGTTTAAGCTAACACTTACACTTTTACTTCTACTAACGTTTCCTACTGGAACATGCCTAATGGCTGCTAATGGGAATGAGAGACAGAAGAATTCGGCTTTTAGTTAACGCGCATGCTGCGAATTTTTATTGTTAAACAACGCACAGGAAAATAATCACAGCATATCCACGAAGTGAATGATGATGAGTGGACGAAGCTGCGGAGGTTCAAAAGGTAAACCGTGAATCTTCCGTGAATTCTGCCCAGTACATCATCACCGACGTGAGATCGGCGCGTTTATACTAAAGGTTCGATGAGTTATGACGACTTGCAGCTCACTTTAATTTTACATGTACGCTGTGAATTTTCATTGTTAGAAAACCATTGCTTTAGAAAACATCTGGCGTCTTTCGTTAAGCAGCTGCGTCTTTTCGTTTTGCTTTAGAAACATCTGGCGTTCTTTCGTTTGCTTTTACAAAACATCTGGCGTCTTTCGTTGGTTTATTTCATCAATCAACGGCGTTTTGAACAAAATTTTATTGTTTAAATCACGCACAGGAGAAATCTTACCAGGCACTACCTTGGAGGT
Organism: Rhipicephalus sanguineus; assembly: GCF_013339695.2. Taxonomy (NCBI): domain Eukaryota; kingdom Metazoa; phylum Arthropoda; class Arachnida; order Ixodida; family Ixodidae; genus Rhipicephalus; species Rhipicephalus sanguineus. Next base: position 92,805,067 of record NC_051185.1, read on the forward strand.
AAACAATGGCTGCTAATGGGAATGAGAGACAGAAGAAGTCGGCTTTTAGCTAACACTTACCTCTACTTCTACTAACGGTTCCTACTGGAACATGCCAATGGCTGCTAATGGGGAATGAGAGACAGAAGAATTCGGCTTTTAGTTAACGCGCACGCTGCGAGTTTTTATTGTTCAACAACGCGCAGAAAAAATCTCCCACCGGCACCATCTTGGAGGTCAAGATCTGGTACTAGCGTTACGACTGGTTACGCACTACTACACACTACGACTACGACTACGAGGGACGAACGGGTGCCGCCTTAAGGAGCTTCGCCCCTAAAATCTCCCACCGGCACCACCTTGGAGGTCAAGATCTGGTACTAGCGTTACGACTGTTACGTACTACTTACGACTACGAGGGACGAACGGGTGCGACCTTAAGGAGCTTCGCCCCTAAAAGAAGGAGTCTTTATATATCTCACGCAGAAAATACGGACGCAATTGTGGGACTACATTCATTAGCGGTAGGAATACGTGCATTTTGGTTCTGTAGCTTTCCCTTCATTGCCACAGAAAGTTGTCCCCGAGTATAGTGTGCTCTTTGTTCCCGACGTGTTCCAGTGTCACGTGCTTGTACTTTTCGCATATATTTTGCGTTGCGGCCCTCAACAAAAATGTTGTCGTATGTCATGCAAGGGGGCCGTCTTTCGTCGTGTCGTTGGCTTTCGTCAGCGTCTTGTTGTAGGTTGCGCCGGTGCAGAGAGACAAGTATTTCTTGGTGGAGAGAGGAACTGGCGCTAACCTTCATCGTTACAACACACGCACATGAATCTACATCTTCAGGAAACGAGTGCGTGATGGAACCCAGTGCATCAAGCCACTAGATTTCGGAGCATGGGCTCGTATAACTTGAAACTGATTACCGCAATCGTTTTATCCCCTTTAATATACTGCGGTTTGTGTGAAGATTAGCTTTTATCAATGGTTTTTTATTATACAGCTGGGCAGATATACAGCTTTAGTACAGGCCATGAGGTAATAGGCGACAAGCATATGAATACGTCGTTTTAATAGTGTGTCCGGAGGCGCTCTGCGGACACTCAAATAACACGGTCTAATATCGTTCTCCACGTCCGCGTTCCTCGGACTCCCCAGTAACAGTGATATTACCGCCGATACGCCGACAAGAAGGAGCGGGAAAATATTTAATTAGAAACACCAATGTAGCACAACAGAATTCACTAAGTCATTACGACTAATGCTTTCAGGAGGTTCCATACCTCACACGCAGTTGCGCATTTGTTTCTTTTTTTTTTAATTTTTAGTAAAGTGTTGTTGCGTGTTTGCGCTGACGCGCGATCCAAGTAAGCTTTTGTGAATTCTTTTGGCTCTCATTTAATAATTTTCAGTTTTTCTATTTTTTGCACTTTCTAATGTGCACATGAACATACATGACCTGTATTTTTGATGGCTGGCTTGCTTGGACGTGAATATTTTTTCTGTGAGCGTAGAAATAGGAAATTTTCAAGTTTCAAGCAATTTAGAATGATGGAAACCAATTGTAAATGAAATTAAAAATTTTTGTACGTTTTCGCATACGAATAGTACAAATACAAACTTTCTCGAAAACATTTGTTTCGCCAACCTGATACCTGAAAGTAAGTTGTTACACAGCAAGTAATGTAGAGGAAATTTAGTCATTGCACAACAATATTGTATTACGGCACAGAATACACAGTTATTTAATGTCACGAGAGATACATGCTTGCTTGGCGTGCTCTGGAAGCAGCGACCCCGTTGTGCATGTCATCGTCCCTCCAGAGAACGAAAACAGCCGCTCACTAGAGAGACTAGTGCTGATGCGTTAATCTTGTCACTATGGTTTAATCCTCTGAGCATGCTTTCTCAATTGGGAGGAGCAATGACGACTGATTGTCATCGCGTTCATTGCAGGTTCTTCATCTTAGGATAACCCGAATAATGCTGGGTTTCATGACTTTTTACACATTTTTGAATTTTGGAATGGCTCCTTATTTGTTTCTCTGGTATGTTTCACTAAAGTTCCGGAATCAATTGCAACAACGTTCTCGGACTCATACTAAATGCTATGCTCTGAGAGTCGCTAAGTGTGCTTGTTAGTTGATTACTACACCCAAATTACTGCAGCGCGAACTAGACACAAGGACACAATTGAAGATACAGAAGGAAGCGCTGCGTGTGTGTATCTTTTAGGGGCGAAGCTCCTTAAGGCGGCACCCGTTCGTCCCTCGTAGTCGTAGTCGTAGTAGTAGTAGTGCGTAACCAGTAGTCGTAACGCTAGTACCAGATCTTGACCTCTAAGGTGGTGCCAGGGGAGATTTTTCCTGTGTGTTGTTGAACAATAAAAAATTCGCAGCGTGCGCGTTAACTAAAAGCCGAAAATCTTCTGTCTTCTCATTCCCCATTAGCAGCCATTGGCATGTTCAGTAGGAAACCGTTAGTAGAAGTAGAAGTGTAGGTGTTAGCTAAAAAGCCGACTTCTTCTGTCTCTCATTCCCATAGCAGCCATGTGTACCTGCAAGGTAGACCTGGTGAGATTTCTCCTGTGCGTGATTAAACAATAAAATTTTGTTCAAAACGCCGTTGTATTGATGAAATAACCAACGAAAGGACGCCAGATGTTTTCTAAAAGCAAAACGAAAAGCCGCCAGATGTTTCTAAATCAAAACTAAAAGACGCCAGCTGCTAACGAAAGACGCCAGATGTTTTCTAAAGCAATGGTTTTCTAAACAATGAAAATTCACAGCGTACATGTAAATTAAAGTGAGCTGCAGTCGTCATAACTCATCACGAAACTTTAGTATAAACGCGCCCGATCTCACGTCGGTGATGAGTACTGGGCAGAATTCACGTAAGATTCACGGTTTACCGATGAACCTCCGCAGCTTCGCCCACTCATCATCATTCACTCCGTGGATATGCTGTGATTTTTTCTTTGTCCTTGTGTGAACTGCGTGCTGTCACCATATGCCATGCTCTGGCTACTACACTTGAATACTGAGGAGCATAGGCGTGCGCACAGGGGGGGGGGGGCAGGGGGGGGGGCCGTCCGCCCTCCTTAATCACCTAAGAGGGGGGGGTGCAAAAATCTGCCCCATACATGACTCAGTAGGGTGAGGGGGCGCTGCGATGAATCTTTACCCCC
>NC_051185.1:93176529-93255475 GCF_013339695.2 Rhipicephalus sanguineus
TTTTACAGCGAAAGCTGTTATGAGCATTTCACCGGCCGTTTTTGTGGCGCCGTAGTTGTCCGCCGCCGCCGCCGCCGGTGTCCGTAACCACTATCGCTCGAAATAAGAAAAAAAACGTAATATAAGAAAAAATGGCCAGGATGGAACGGGGTTCGAACCTGGGCCCTCTGCGTGGGAGCCCAGTGTTGTACCTCAGAGCCATGCCGGTGCTTGGAACTGCCTAGCAAGAAGACGCTATAGAGGTTTTATGTCCAGAAGGAACCACATTAACATATGCACTTTAGGGTGGTAGAAGAGTGAAATAACAACCACGCCCCACACAACGCGAATTCTTTTACCAGGCGTCACACAATGCGAATTGAGCAACGAGTGGGCTGTTGGATGCTTCCAACCCATTACAAGGGGCTCTGAAATAATTCTTCATCGTCATCAGGCACGACACCAACAAAGTGCGCATAATGCTTTACATGTTTTTAGCGGGTACCACGGCTCTCCGTTGAATGACTAAAAATGGTATATTGGCTGTTTCCCTATGACACACAAATTATGATGAGGTATAGCGTAGTGGGTTCCTCGCAAGTGCACATGTATTGGTTGCCAAGGAATCCCATAAGGCCATCATCCATTTCCTCAGGGTCTCGATAAGGTTCTTCCCTCCTCTCTCTGTCTCTCTTTCTCGCGTCAACGTATGTTATATTGCATGGTGGGAGAGTGAAATAGCGACCGGGCGTCACATAATGCGAATTACGTAACTGGTGAGCCGTTTAAAGCTTCCAACCCATTACAAGGGCTGAGCCACAATTCTTCATCGTCATCAGTCGTCACGTAAACAAAGTGCACATAATGCCTTACATATGTGTAGCTGGAACCTCGCTTCTGCGCACATTGATGAATAATGTCGTTGTAGGTGCTTCCCAACTTCACAAATATTGTGATTTGTATCGTAGTGGATACCTTGCTAGCGTACTTGCATGAGTAGCCCCAAGAGAGTTTACAACGGGCTCTAGAAATGCCGCTCTTCCAGCCTTCGCTGTGACTGTGCTGCGCTTTCCGCGCAGGCCTGGCGTTTTTCTTGTAAGCACTCTTCCAGTGTTTGCTATGATGACGTGATCGAGATAGCATGACACTCTATCCAAACCCTTGAACACTTTATCCATGACCGCTTGAAATATTGCTGGGGCACTGGTATTTCCGTACGGCAGTCCCATGTACTTAGTCCCATGCGCGTGTTTACTGTCACAAGTGACTGCGAAGCCTGGTCTAGCTGTAGTTGCTGATTAGCTGTAGAACGATCCAATACCGTAAAGTATTAAAGTATTTACATCCATGCAAGGTTACGAAGATGTCTTCCATTACGGGTTGTGGGTAATGGTCAGTCCGCAGGCGAGGATTCACAGTCACTTTGTAATCACCGCAGATGTGGACCATGCCATTTGGGTTCAAAACTACTACAAGGGGCCTTGCCCAGCAGCTCTGCTGAATGGAGACTAGCACTCCCCTTTCTAACAAGGACTGTAACTCTTGTGCAAAGGCGTCTCGCAAAGCGAAAGCCACCGTCCGCGCCTTGCAGAAAACCGGTACCGCGCCGTCTTTCAAGATCAACTTGACCGGAATGCCACTGAATAATCCCAGTGCTGGTTCAAACACTTCCGCAAACTTTTCGATCAGTGTCACCGCTTTATCAAGAATGATACTCCACACGATTGTCCAGTCTAGTTTTAGCGCCTCCAGCAAATCTCGAGCGAGTAGCGACGTTTCGCATTTTTGCGTTGTTCGTACCACCACAATTGGTAGATTCGCTTTCTGGTCGTGATGCTCAACACACACTTTACACTGACCTACAACTTTTAGGGAGAGGCCTCCACACGTCTTCAACCGGAAGGTGCACGGAGTCAGAGGCAAATCAGGCCAACATTTTTTATAAGAACTCTCTGGCACGATTGAAACAGACGCCCCAGTATCGATTTGCATTTGCACATTTTTTCCGACCACTTTACCGTTCACCGTGTAGCTATGGCTCCTATCCTAACAAGAAAAGATATTTTGCAGCAGTACGTCACCGCCACTGTGTGCTTCCGTATCATCGGTGCTGTTTTTCACAGTTTGTATCGCCCTTGGCGTTTGGCAACACCTAGCTAGGTGTCCCAGTCGGTGACAAGCACGGCAGCGGTACTTCCGGAATGGGCAAGCATTGGCGGCGTGGTTCTCTCCACATCGAAAACAGTTTTCTCACACCGCTTTCTCTGATTACGCTCTAACAGGTAACTACTACAGCTACCACAAAGGTCTGTCTAATGGTTGATCATGCACGTTAGTCGTCGGGACGTAGCTGTGCCTCCAAGCGTCAACTTGGGTGCATGCACGTTAAACGGAGCTGTAGCTGTCAAACACCAGGAGACATTGAGCTAGCTCTCTTATATCAATTTACAGTAAAGATGCAACTACTTCTGTAAGCACACGTTTTACTTTTGTGTTATACCGATTCCTGTGGCGGAGAGTTCAACCGTTCTTTTTTTGCGATGCATCTCCTCACGCAAAAAAAAAGAATTCTGGACTTGACCGTAATCCTGGACTTAGGTCTCCGGTAGTGGAAGTCGTACGTCGGCGTTTGAGTCCTCTGGTGTACTCATTGTATTGACCTAATGTTTCCGGGGTCGTCAAAGCGTATCCCAGAGGCCACGATGAAAAAAAAAAAACGCGTGACCGCAGCAATCCCAAGTCTTACAGTCTTTCAATGAGCTTAATCAATATTTAAGTAATTATCCTTATAGCTAGTTCACCCTTATATTATGTTAGACTATGATACCATGCCGTACTTATCCAATATTACACTTACCTTGAAGCAGAACCATCACTTTTTGTTTTTTAGATACAAAGCGGCTTTCGCGCTGGGCTTTATCCGTAATTCCATTGGCGACCGTCCGCTTTCTAAAACCTACTATAGCCATCTGTAATATATTGAGCGCGCGCTCGCGCCAAGGAGAAGTTTTCTTCGTCTTGTTCTTCGACAGCCTTGATGATGATACGTGCAGAGCGCGCGCTCGCGCCAAGGAGAAGTCTTCTTCGTCTTGTTCTTCGACCGCCTTGATGATGATACGTGCAGAGCGCGCGCTCGCGCCAAGGAGAAGTCTTCTTCTTCGACCGCCTTGATGATGATATGTGCAGAGCGCGCGCTCGCGCCAAGGAGAAGTCTTCTTCATCTTGTTCTGCGATCGCCTTGATGATAATACGTGCAGATCACTTTAGGGGCCCAAGCTGCTGTATGCTGTCCTAGCTTGGCGTAACGCAGACAAAACCACGTGTGCTGGCACGCGCTAGCGCGTTCGGGCCTGTGTAAAAGGCTCAGTAAGACGCTGTGGCCTCTCCCCCTTACACTCTCTCAGCAATCATGTGATGGCGTCGGCGAACGAGATTCTGCAGACGCGCGATGAACCAACGCGTTGCATCCTAGTCAGAACGCGCTGGCACGCGCTAGCGCGTTCGGGCCTGTGCTTGGTAAGGCGCTGTGGCCTCTCCCCCTTACACTCTCTCAGCAACCACGTGATGGCGTCGGGGAACGAGATTCTGCAGACGCGCGATGAACCCGCGTGGCGTGCTCCAACAAGAGTTCGGGACGAGTGACAGCAACAGCAACTACAGTGAACTCGTGCTGTGCTCCACATGCAAGGACGCGTTAACATCGGCCAAGATGCCCATGATGAACGGAACATTAAGTCGACCCATGCGCTCCTTGGCATCCCCACATGGGAGATGGTGGGAAATGGTGAAATTTTAAAGACATTTTCTCCATATTAGATTGACTATGTTCGTGACGATATGCTTGGAAGAGAGAACGCCAGGCCTGCGCGTAACAGGCAGCACAGCGATAGCGAAAGCTAGACGAGGGGCCTTTCTAAGAGTCCATTGTAATCTCTATTGTGGCGACTGCGGCAAGTGCAGCTGTGAGGTACACACAACACCCTAAGTCACTATATTTTTGTGAAGTAGGGAAGCACGCACTCTGCCGTTACTCACTCTTCTACGGAGACGCGATGTGGCCCATAAACATCTGTGAGTCACTGTGTACATGCGTGGATGCTGAGGCTGGCAGAGAAAAATCATGGCTGTGGTACTTGAGCCATTGTAATGGATGGAAAGCTTTTAACCACCCACCCGTACAGTGCAATGCAGGGTGGCGCTAATACTAGCTGATTGATTGATTTGACTGATTGATCGATTGACTGACTGATTGGTATCATCTAAAAATCACCAAGTATGAAAAATTAAGCATAGGCGCTACGTGTCTCCAATTAGCGCAGTATACTTCTGAGCCATATAGAGCACGTCAGATTATTTTTTTCCAGTCGGCCAAGCTCGGCAATTAACAAAGATTGCTTAATGAACATTTTAATTAGTAACCATAGCGAAAAGTTTTTAATACAGAAGTTGTAGCGCTTATTCAGGAACATCGAATTTTTAATTTATGTTAAGATAACTCCCCTCCCTAATTTTTTGGAAGGTAAAAATATTGATGCGCACCCACATAAAAGACGGACTCAGGAGACTCGGACGAGCGCAAACATTCCACTACCTTTATTTTTTTCGTCGTGCCAACAATATATGCCATCAATCACGTGGTCACAACTCTAATCGCATGTTCACTGTCATTTCACAACAAGCCACGCAAGAATCTCTTTTCACCATGCAATAAGGAAACAGACGACTGGCTAACACACGCGCTCCCTCTAGTTCAGGTAAAAAAGGCTTCCAAAAGTTCCCGTGCGGTGCTATCTTGGCTTCAGTGCTATCTCGGAATTTTTTTTCCGGCCTTTTTTAAAGCGCGCAAATTTAAAAACAAATACCACGTGACTGCCGCCAAACGCGCGGCGCTTTTAGTGCCCTCGATTATAAGTTAAACAAATTATCAAAGGCTGCTTCGCGTACGCAGATCGATGGACCAGGTTATTGGTGACAGTGATGGACGTTAAGCGACAAAAGGAGCATACCGTTTCAACAACAACAGCAACAAAAGTTACACCATCTCCCGCTAAAGGGGACCATGAAGCGATGCGAAGCCGGAGCACTTGCACGATCGCGTTCCGTTGGCGTTCGTTGGGCATGCTACCGACCTCGCGTCGTGGAACGCGAAGAGGAATGCTACGCGCGTCTTGTCTTCCCTCTAGCCTGGTCGTTAATTCTCACAGGGCGAGCGGGGAACGCGGTTTACAGGCATGCGAGAGGGGGGAAGCGTAGGAGAGGAGAGAGAGAGAGGGGGAGGGGACGCGCATGCGCTGGTGCTCATCACGGCGTTGCGCAGGGGGGAATTTCGGCATGTCTAGCCCACTGATCTCCACTAGGAGGAGCTGGATGGCGCCTAGAGCACGCGGGCGTGAAGCCACCGGAAGCCGCCGTTTTTCTCCCGGAAAAGACCTTTTCTCTTCTTTGTTAAAGAAATACCTGCTTGTAGCGCAGTAAACTGTACGAATCGACCGGAAAAATCGTCAGGGAAGACATTTCACGCGTAAGTACCTCAAAGTTGCATTACGTTTTACGCATTTTGTACGTTGCAGCCCTCCGCCGTATTCGGGAGGTGTCGGCACGGCGTCTGTCATCTTTCGTGTAGCGTTCGTCGGCGTCTAAAGTGAGGCGTAGTCGCAGAGTTTGAGAAAATAAAAAAGAAAAACGAGCATGACAACAACTGCCACCCGAGAATATTTGAATTGCGTGACTGAGACGGACAGAAGACGCCAGCTTCCGGGACAAACAGGGGACCTTCCGGTGGCTTCACAAGCGCCCGCCTCGCAGAGCGGAGATGCGCCGTCCAGCCTTTTAATGGAGGTCAGTGGTCTAGCCCGCGTTGCAGAGGAAAGAGTGGAAAGGGGGAGGGGAAGGGTAGCGGGAGATGGGAAAGGGGAAGTGGAGAGGGGAAGTTGAGAGGAGGAGGGGAGAGGGGGAGTGGAGAGGGGGAAGGGAGAGGGGAGGGCCGGTGGAGAGCGGGAGAGGATGAGTGGAGAGGGTACGCGCATTCGCAGTCGGGGTGGTCACGCCGCACACCACCACCCACCACCACCGGATTGAACTCCGCCATGAGATACCTCGCATCTAAAATGGCGGGCTAATACGACGGCAATATCGTACTTCAACAGTTCTACGCTCGCATTGACCAAATAATGGAAGCCTCTCTGTACATGTGCGTGAGGATGTCGCAACCAGTACTCGGGGTTCGGGAGAACCCCATGGATTGCAGCAACGACACTGAGTTCGCCTGCAGACACCAGATTTCAAAGGGCTCTTTCAGCCTGCGTCGAAGGCTTCCCCGCAACATTGCTCTTCACCGCAACAATAACAAAAGGGAAACGCCGGAGGCGGCGGGAAACATTAAGGAAATATTATTCGCCTTAGATGCCTCATCAAACGCGAAAACTGACCGTCGGGGTACCTCGCGTCGGCGCTAACACGAGTGATGCAAAACATCATCATGTGCGAGCGCCACGGTCTGGGGCACTTGGCATGGAATGAGCCAAGAATAATCGAGTGGATTCTTTGAAAGAGCGGACGCTTTTCTTCGAGCAACTTGGATCGCTGCGGCACCTGGCGGGAGATCTCAACCGCGCGTTTCTTTCTACGTGGCCTCTTCGGCAAACGCATGGAAAGCGCAGTTAACACAAGGAATAAACTAGCGCACACGAACTCCGACGTATGAATGCCACTATCAGACAGCTAATTGAAGAATAAGGGTCACCTTCAGCTTTTAAAGACAATAGTCTTTCTTGGGGAACTTAAGGGCAGAAATTTTGGTGTGTCTATCTGCCTGTCTTTCTTTGTCTGTCACCCGATTCCGCCACCCGGCCAAAGTTGAACCACTTGCTTTAGGGCCAGCCAACTTGAACTTGTGGCTAGGTTCACCCTTGTGTACATTGTCGATCAAAAATAAACATTACGCATACCTGAGGCGCAACATCACTGCGTAAGTATTAGGTGGGGTGTTCCTTTACTAGAAAATACATAGATACATACTTATAGAGACTCCATTTCTTCAGCTGCGCTGAAAATGCGGCCATGCGGCTGCGCTGAAAATGCCACGCTATGCACGCCGACGAACGCCCTCTGCCACAGAGGAAGGAAACGCTCTGTTCATGTTTCCCGACGTATTGCCAGATGGCGTCCATATCTCACGCAGCGCCTCCTCTATCGTCTTTACACGGCATTTGCAGCGGAGCACGCAGATGCCAATTTTTTATTGCGATAGCAATAATATGGACAGTCGGCTGGATTTTGCCGTCGCCGTCATTCACCGCATATGCATAAGTAGGTATATATATATATCAGAGTCCCAAAGAAAAATAAATCAGAAAAATGCTTACGAAGCGCTGAATCGAACCAGCGACCTGTCGTTCCGCAGCGCGTGGCGCTGACCACTACGCCAGAAAGCACAGATCCTTCAGGTAGCTAACGGCGAGCGTTATATACACACCCTTTACCGCTGGCAGGACTCAGAGACGGCAGGCGCTTATAAACGTTTGTTCATTACCAGCGAGATGGCGCGAGGAGAGCGACTGGCGGATTTAAAAGTCGTCGGCGAGCTCGCTCGCTTCTTCTTATATTTGCGCCGGGAGAACCTTGCCCTTCCGCGGTCTGCTCGCGCGGTTTTCACGTGGTGAGGGGAAGAGGGATGTTTCGAGCTTTCACCGTGATGTCCGCGCTCTACGGAGCGTACGAAAGTCACTCGAGCTCAAGGAACGCCGCTAAACGAACAAACAGAAGATGAGCGCGAACTATCAAGTGTCACAGCTCGACACTTGAAGCACGCTAGTTTCCTTCGCTGCTTCGGCCGCCTTTGCAACAGGAGCGCTGTTCAAGCTGAGAGTATCCATTGGCGAGCCTCACTTCGTATAGCATTAGTTTCTTGCTATCGCATTCATTGCTTCGCCCTTGCGCCGAAACTGTGACTTTTTTTTCTACATTCACTTCCTTATAACCACACTCTAAGAACTAAACAAGTTCTTTGACTCCCATCGGAGAGTCCTGACTTGCCACGTATATGACTCAATTTAAAGAGGCAAGTCAACTCTGTCTGGGGACCATCGTACTCTCTTCGGAGTGTCGTGTGACCCAGGAGAGAGTTAACGTGTCTCTTTAAAGAGAGTCATACGTGGCAAGTCGGGACCTACGAAAGGAGTCGCACATGCTCTTTTTTTTTCTTGGAGTGCACGATCGCCCTACGTGGCAGAGAAACGGACGAAGGGAGAGTTTTTCTCGCTGAGTCGGCATTGAAGTGCTTAAGCATTTGAAACTCTCTCTCAAGGACAAGATGTAAAACTGACATGGAGGATTGTACACATTAACATTGTTTTGTACCTCGCGAAATCTTAACGCCGAACTTGCGTTTCGCCGGTCATGGGATGCCGCTGCAGTGGGGCCCTTCAACACGCTGACCCATGCTAGGAGGATAATAGGCGCCATAGCGATGCTGCCTGGAAACATTGTTCTGCGGAAAGGTGTGACCCACAATAAAGATACACGCTTACGCATCCATTAGTCAACCAGCAAAAAAGCTTCCGCGTAGATTTTCACTGATTGATTGATTCATTCATTCATTCATTCATTCATTCATCATTCATTCATTCATTCATTCATTCATTCATTCATTCATTAGTTCGTTGCTATGGCTATTGTGGCTTCTTTTGGTTGAACCTGCTACTTTGCTTGGTCAGGGATTTGGAGCAGACATTTAAACGGAACCGTTACAATCATTTCTTTATGTTGCAGTCGTTTGATTAAAAGATAAATGGAAACTTAGTGCCATTTTTGCCGTGTTTTTCATTCTGCACGTTATAAGCAAACCTAGTTGAATAGACATCCCAACTCACCGACTTAACCAGATGGAACAGAGAGGATTATCAGGTGGCGGAAGCTAGGTGTGCGCTTGATCATTTGGCTCCACGCACAACGTGTCGATGAGGTTCATTTCAGGATTAACACGTGGTGAGAATATCTCACTGCTCTCCAATATTCGTCGACATATAAATTGGAATCCTCCCTACTGTGTTGCGATATTGCAATTGCATGGCTCAGCGTGTTCAATGAAAAAGTTGAAATACATTACCTTCGATGGCGTGCAGGTGGCTGTTGGAAAACTTAACGCTCGCAAAACGAGTGATCGAATACCGAACGTTGGCAGGCGATTCACTAGAAGGCGCCCAACTCCCCGACAACGTCAAAGGCATAGTACCATAGGTCGGCAAACTCACTCGTGAGTCGACTCACTCGGACTCAGATCGAGCAGCGAGTCTGAGTGAGCTCGAGTGAGTAACAGTTTGGTGAGGTTGAGTCCGAGCGAGTCCGGCTGAGGAAAATTTCGGTGAGTCTGAGTCCGAGTAAGCCCTCAGCAAAAATATACTTCTTCAGTCAGTCCCCCAATTTTTCTCGACCATGGTTCTATCTAAACAACTTCAGCAAGAATATTAGCCTTATGTCGGGTTACGTTTACACACCCCTCGACTCACAGATACTTCAAAGCACTAGCGTTCGTATGCCAGCTCAATATTTATTGATCAGACGCGAAGGGTGGGGTCTCGCAAACTCTTTCATAGGTAGTTCTTGATAAAAATATCTCGTGTGAGTCCTCTATTTCAACAAAAATGTCCTCACTGGATTTCAACCGCTGATAACTCATATTTGAAGGTGCGAGATCAAAACGCGCTAATAGACCACTACGCTAAATATTGGCGTTGACACCATGTTCGAAAAAGCTAATTATGCGCTAACGGACTAACGAGTCATCTCACTCAGACTCACTCAGACTAAAATAGAGCCATAGGTCTGAGTTTGAGTGAGTCCGAGTGAATAATATTTTGGTGAGTTTTGAGTCCAGTGAGTCCCGCTGAGAAATATTGTAGTGCGCCTGAGTCCGGGTGTGTCCGATTTAGGAACATGTTGCTGAGTGTGAGTCCTAGTGAGCTCTGAGAGCAATATATTCCATGAGTGAGTCTGAGTGAGCTCCACATTTGTAGCACGAAAGTATTTTATGCCGGACCCCACCACGGCTCCACTGGCGTATTTCCGTCACGAATATGACGTTATTAAATATAAACACTAAGAGATTGCAAAGAAAAAAACTACAAGAAAAAGTTCCGTCACCAGGAGTCGAACTTACGACCTCTGGCTCCGCAGCACGCGGCGCGAAAACGATTCGGTCACAGAAGGCCCGCTCTTTGCCATGCTAACGGCGAGCTATTTATATACAACGTTTGCCGATGACGGTACTCAGAGATCGGTGGTACATCGGCGTGTTTTTGTTATCACGAGCGAGATGGCGCGAAGGGCTCGAAGAGCGCGCTTCAAAGCTCGTCGCCCCACGCGGATGAGCTAGCGCCTCTACAGGGCGTGGTCACTCGTGCGCGCAATATATCTTGATGGCGGGTGGCTTGTATGTCTTAACCTCTCATCGCAAGTTTGCGTTGAGAGCACCAAGGTCACTTCGCTCACTGCAGCGGCCGCTTTTGCGGAAAGCGCGCTGCTCACACAGAAATGAGTTACAACTGTGACAGTTCGCGCTCATCCTGTGTATGTTCCGTGTGTCCTTTCTGCTTGAGGAGCGCATTGCAAGTTTCGAGCTGCTTTCCGTTCTTTGCGTGACATTACAATTTGTTGCTGTAGCAGTCATTCCTTCGCGCTTGGGGCGAAAGAATGCACAACAAACGCTCAACTACGTCTGTGAAGACACGTTTCACTTTCGTGGTATACACAGAGGGATCAGCCATGTATTTTTTGCCGACTTATGTTAACGACTGACCATCCACCGGCTCAGCCATTAATCACTGTCATTGCATGCGTTTCTTCGATTAATCGGCATTTCTATGTGGCACTCTCAGAAAGTCACAGGAAGTCTTATGCACTCGCCTAAGACGAGTCGACGGCGAAAGTCTCTTCTTTTAGGTGTGTAACCCTTTATAGGGGCCCGGCTGGTCGCCCATCCACCGTCTCGTGTCGCATGGTCACGCAGTAGCCAAGACTGGGCCTAAAAAGGCTTAGAATGCTCAAAACCCGTGCAGAACAAGCTAATAAGGTGTAATATAATATAAACTGCAGACATTACCAACAACATTTCCCAATAATTTACTAAACTAAAATCGCGAAAAACGCTTCAGAAGCATCCGGCTGCTACCCGCGTCACGCAAGAGAGGGCGCAATTGCCAACGGAATCGCTGGGTTGCCCGCGCTACGCACTTCCTCAGGTATCCCGACAGTGGAGCTGCATTAAGCGCAGGATTTAGAACTACACCAAGGCCTACACAAGAACTGCATTAGCGTTACATTAACCGCAGATTTTGCGCTGGATTAGACCAAAATTAGCGCTACAGGAATCTCTGGATTTTTTTTGTTTCTCTTGACGTATTGATCCTCCCCCGCCCCAACTCAACCCGGGTGAACTGGTCGGCGACCCTGCTTGGCTGCCGCAGCTTACAGGCCAACAAGCCTTTGTCGGGAGCGCGCGGGCGCCGGCCGCCGCCATGGGAGTCCCGAACTAGGAACCTTCACCTAATATTCGTAAGGAAATGTCCCCTACCAGCTGGTGCCAGCATACTTCCTGTCCGTCTTATATGGCCCAATAAGCGTTTTCACCGTCACTAACAACTTCCTAGAAAAGCTTTCTGCGCCTAACGTGGTTTTGCACTGCCTCCATAATTGGAGGCATTGCAAGTTTTCTGCAACTCACCTGGTTTTGAACTTCTTTCGCGCCTTAGGCGCACGTTTGACCCAGCAACGGGGTCATGTGACGACCTCACCACGTCACGTCACGTTATGGGTCCTCATAGCGATGTCACAAAATTTTAGCCTTATTAGAAGTCATGAAGACGTCAAAGGGCAAGGCCAAGCCGTGATGATGATTTTTTGCATCGTTCGTGTTAACGCCCACGCCGAGGCCAATTTTCGCGTTCGCTGAGGCATCTGAGGCTTTCGACTTATTGTATGCGATATACTAACTAGGCCGCCAGTCTGTTTTCTTTATATTAAGCGAAAGCCTTAGATGCCTCATCAAACATAAAAAAATTCACAGCATATCCACGGGTGAATGATGAAGAGCTTGGGCGAAGCTCCTGAAGCAATCATGGTTACACCGTGAAATCTTCAGTGGTTTCGCCCAGCAGTAATCAAAGCGATAGCCCAGTACATCATCAAAGACGTGACAAACACTGTATATATTTATACAAGAAATTTATTAATCGTAAGTGGTAGCTAGACGTGGCTTCTGTTCCCCCTTCATTATAACGGCTTTATGGTCGGTGAAGTGATGGATCGGTGATGGGTCGTAGTGGGATGTTTGCAAAGACGAAGGAGTGGGCAGTTTGCAAAGACGAAGTAGTGGGCAGTTTGCAAAGGTGGCTTCCGTTCCCCCTTCATTATAACGGCTTTATGGCCGGTGAAATAATGGATCGGTGATGGGTCGTAATGGGATGTTTGCAAGGACGACATAGTGGGCAGTTTGCAAAGGTGGTTACGCCGGACAACGGAGACGTGACAAGGTTAGACTAAGAGGAGCTTCGCCCCTAAAAGTGATCGGCAGCGGCGGTGGCAACACAAATGATGATGTTTGCGAGTGACGTCAGCCTTTAAAATTTGGCGCAAAAGAATGGACGTTAAGGCGCGGCGAGCAGCGACATGTGTGATTAAATCAGCCGAAAACGGCACCGCTCTCTAGATTGCTCGCCGACGTCGTTTCGGAGGGAACTGTGCTATAGATCCGCTTCTCCGGTTGTATATCAGCGCTTATTTTGTTATGCCTTTTCTGTCGTGGTACCCGAAGTGTCAGCTTGGACACCGCCCATTCTCCGAGCGCCTGCCGCACTCGATTCAGTTCACGCGGCGGTGTTCGGACCGGACACCGCAGCTTGTTCTACTTGGCATTGTCAGAGTCCTATATTTGCGTGAGCCTTTCCTCACGCCGCCAGCGCGCCGCTTCGCCTGAGTGCGGAATTTTTAATTCGAATGCCTTGGGTGCCTCGTAAAACGCAAAAATTGACCGTCGGCGCCTACACGAGTGATGCGAAAAAACGAAGATTGAGGCTCGCCTCCTGCTTTTTTTTCTGCATTCACTCCTTTATAGCGATGATCGTCCTAAGGTACAGCGGGATGTAATGACGGACATTGTTCTCTCGTTGAGTTGGCATGCAGGTGCGTACGCCTTTAAAAGCCTCTCTCCAGGACAATATGTAGAGCCGACATGGAGGATTGTATGCGTTGGGACAAATTTATACTTCGCGAAAACTTAATATCAAACTCTCGTTTCGGTGGTCCCGGGATGCGGATGCTGTGTGTGTGTGTGTGTGTCAGACGCTGACAAATGCTTGGAAGATCAGAGGCGCCATACCGACGCCGCCTGTAGACGTACAACCTAACACTACGCGTACTCATCACGTAGGCAACTCTCAAAGGAGTTCCTGCGTGGGTGTTCCATTCATTCATTCATTCATTCATTCGCCGCCATGGCTATCGTGGCTTCTTCTGGTTGAACCTACACTTTGTTTTGTGAGGAATTCGTAGCCGTGACTTCGAAGGCCCCGTTCGAAACAACTTCTTTATCGTAGTCGTTTGCCTAAAGGATACAACGGGAACCTAATTTCATTTTTGAATTCTTTTTCTTCGCGCAGGTTACCACTAACGCGATTTGAATAGATCGCCGAACTCAGCAATCTAACCAGATCAAGCACCGAGGCTTTTCAGGATCACTCAATCTATGTTCGCACTTGCGCATTTGGCTCCTTTAGGCATTCGTACATTGAGTATGTATACTGCGTTAACCACCATATTGAAGAACTAATCTTACACTTAATCGAATTACCTGTCGTTATCGACTTTCAAGAACAAGCCTTGTAGATATGTGCACCTATTGTCGGTACTCAAGTCTGATAATTGGCCGATAATCTCTGATAATCTGATAATCGCAGCTGCCTTAGCCACTTATCTAAAACAACACATTTCAGATAAATGGCCGGCTACTACGACAACGGCAGTCTCGCAGTTAGTATATTCCCTGTCCGAAAAAAAACAGCGTCGCCAGTGCCCCCCAGTGCCTTTCAGCGCAATGGGTGGCACTGGAAACGCTGTACAGTGTGTCTCAGTGTACTACAGCGCGCTGGGAGGCACTGGGACCGACTGTACAGCGTCGCCAGTGCCGCCCAGTGCGCTGAAAGACACTTGGAATACTGTACAGTGTGGTTCAGTGTCTTACAGCGCACTGGCAGGCACTGGTCACGCTGCACAGACTCTGCCTGCGCACTGGGAACACTGGCAGCACATTGGAAAAAACTGGATGCGCTGGGTGGAATTCTTATAGGCTTTGGTATTGGGTCGCGAGACGTTTCTAGATATTCGATAAGACAAACTTATCGAATAACTTGAAAATGTTATTCTATTCGGTGTCCTACACATATCTAGCTTTAGTTTTGTTAAAAGACGGACGTACGCATACACTAAAGGAATCATCTGCGGATCGCGCGCGCGTGCGCTTGCTCTGAGTTGTGTGATCGAGTGTCGCGAATCTAGCTCATATAACTGCATCGAAAGAACTTATCATCCGCAACACAATATGACATTAGTATTAGTCTGATAATAACATCAACCTACTCTAGCAGCCAGTCCAGTCCTTGCATATGGGCTCGTACCCCTGAAAGCCGCACGTCACCGGCAACAGTGAGCCAATGTAACGCTCAATCTCGGCGTTTTTAGCTTCTGATTCATGTAGTTGAAGGTGCAAATATGGCCCCGCTTGAGGCAGGTATGATCGAAACTGCATTTGGACGGTTATTAGATTCTTCGTATATGAACATCCACGTTCATCACAGCGATAGTGGCGCATGGAGTACAGCTCTAAGCCTAACGATCGGTTCGGCTAGGATGAACTACTGCGGCTGTATAGTACGCGGAACGTAAACAAAAAGGACAGAAAATGTGTTCAAACGGCTGACGAAAAAGTGTTCAGTGTGCAGGTCGGATGCACACTGTTTTTTACATAGGTGTGACTACCTGCTTAGCGAGTCAGTGCGATTGCCGCAACACATCTGCGGTTACGCTAATATTGTTTGCTGTAAAACGTGCCAAATAGACGTTCTGATCCTAGGCAGCACAGGACAAACAAATTAACTACCTTCTCTTAGGTTCTCGGGTGCACGAAGAGACTGAAATTTGCGTTTCTAAACGCGAAACATGAAAATGCTGGCTACCGGTAATAGTTATAACATGAAGAAAAAAAAGACCACCTCTCGTCTTTCAGGTGTGGTGCAGCGGTAACGTGTCATATTTAGGATGCACGGTGCGTAGTGGTGGTGGGTTCGACTCCCGCTCGCTTTTTTAAGGTTTTTTTTTCTTTTTTTCTTTTTTGTCGCAGCGCTCGCGTTTCAGCCCTAATTATAAATCTCGATATGACCACAGTTTCAAAAAACAATTTAAAAGCCCGATTTCGGCCCGTAACGGGTGACCCAGTGTGCAGTGCGCCAGCGTCCAGTGTGCCTCGTGCAGCGTGCCAGCGCCCCGGAACCTAGCGCAACACTGGTCCAATAAACAGGTGTGGCACTGGGACAGTGCCACTGCATTTTCCAATAGGGTTCCCTTGCTGGCCTTGACTAAATACCTGAAGGCTCTTCGTACACTTGCGCGACGTTCTCGCGACCAGTACCCAGGTTCGGCAGAAGCCAAGGGAGTGCTGCAACGACAGTGAGTTCGCCTGGAGACACGCTTTCAAAGCGTGCTTTGAGCCTGCTTCGTACTCAACTTCTTCACCGCAACGGCAAAAGGCAAATGCCGGAGACGACCATGCATTATTAAGGCGAATAGCTTTTGATGCCTCCCCGACTGACCGTTTTCGTCTTTCATGACGCCACCTTGTGACGTCAATGATGCCGCCAGCGCAGGACATCGTTGATTGGACAAAGGTGGGCCGATCATGGAGGCTTGCAAAGCCTGGAAAGGTTAAGCAAGCTTGTAATGCCTCCGATCCTCGAGGCAGTCCGAAACTGCGTTAGGCGCATAAAGGTTTCGAAGGAGGGCGGAGGAGGACCAAGACATCGGTTTAGAAGAAAAAGATGGCTTTAGCTTTTCGAGTCGTCTTCGGCAGATGCATAAGGAATCCCATACCTCCTTTTTTTACATCAAAGCCACTATGCTCAAGGTATGACGTGTGTCGAATGATATAAATTTGAACTGTCACGCTTATTCATCTGTTAACTGTCAACTGTCAAATTGAACTGTCATGAACTGTCACGCTTTCTTCATCCTCTTGGTCCTCTTTTTCCTCTTCCTGTTTGCTCCCAAAACATTTGCGCCGATTTGTCCGGCGAGGCATTCAATAAATCTGATGGGCGAGAGAACGAGTACTGAAAGAGAAAAAGAAAGCGACATAGAAAATATTATGGCGAGGCGATATTCAAACCCGCGTATACACGATTCAATGACGAGCGTCGTAACCACTCCGCTGTCCAGCGTACCAGCAGAACATAGCATGACCTTGTGTAGTAAAGAATAGCAAAGGGTTGGAAAAGGCAACTGAGGGTGAGGATGAGTGCTTTGAGTTTGAGGCGCAGGGAAAGGAGGAGTGTAGAGAGTAAAGCATAGCATAGAAAGAAAGAGAAAAAGAGATAATCAAAGAAAGAGAGATAAAGAAATAGAGAGAGGGAGAGAAGAAGGTAGAAAGAAAGTGGAAGCGAGCAATCGAGAGTGAAAGAACGAAAGGGAAGGAAGAGAAGGAAAGGAATAGAAATAAACAAAGTGGAAAAAGAGAGCAAGCATAGACATGTATAGCATAATACAACAAGGGGTGGGAGAGAGAAAGGAGAGAGGGTAAAAGCCTAGCCACGCCAAGACCAGCAAGACGTCCACCACCTTTGCTGTGACCCAGCCTAGAGCGACCTAAAGCAAGCTGCGTATTTATTTTTTTTCGCAATTAGAGCAAGGACGATCTATATCCGTGAGATACGTTGCAAATGAAGTAAATTGTTACAACATGGAGGTCTTCGGAAACCTATCATTAACAACGATGCTTAGTAACACGTCCAAGAAACCGTCGAATCACCTTCAAGCGCCTTTACAGAGGAAGCTTCAGTCAACGTGCAGATATTATGAAAATGTGCAACTCCAAGGAGCAAGATTAAGTCACCTGCCACTTTGTGACTACTTCGGTGGGCGTGTTACTCTTTCCCACGTAATCGTTCCTAGCTGAGCTAGCGGATTCGAACACATTTTCTACGTTTCGTATTGTCTAATGTACAAGCTCTCAGCATGCATACTCGAAATGTCTGTAGGCCTATCTGAAGGTCAAAGAGAGAGTGAGAGAGAGAGAGAGAGAAATCATAGTTGAAATGCAGGGAGAATAACCTGGCCGACTTTCCTGCACTGGGAAAGGAGGATTGGAACTGAAAGATAAAATGGAAGAAGCAAGTTCCCGATTTTAATGGGCACGGGCACACGGATAAGAGTTCAAAAAGGCTCGAAGGGATTTTAAGCACCACATTAGATTACGGGCGAGAAACTGTAGGAAAAAATGAAGAATCAAGCTGATTATGCCCCCCGCCCCTCGTCGAAAGGACAGAAGACAGGCTCGAGTACCTAACGAGGCCTAGCACAATCTCTATCCTACGGGTGTTAGAGAGGGCCCAACTGAGGGTGCCAGGTAGGTTTTGCGAGTGGTAGGCCTAACACTAGTCATCGACGCGTATATGGCTTACCTGATGAGAGCGCGGTGCGCGTTCGAGCCGTTCGCAGGCCGCAAGCCCGCGGACAGCGTCAGTTCTGCAGTTGGCGTCACGCCAACTGCATAGCTTGCAGGGAAGAGCAGCATTTCCGCGGAGTCCGAGATGGGGCCACGAAAAAGCTTCTAGTGGTAGGGGCTAAAGCCAATAAATGGGGATGATGGGGATTAGGAATCCGTCTGGTCAGGAATTAAAAAGCAACAGCCAAAGAACCCATTCATCAAGGGTTTGAGGATGTCCCTGTAATTGAAGAATTAAAAAGAGGAGAAAGAAGAAGAGGAAGGATAAGAACGGCGTCATTCACAGTGCACGATGCTGCGAAGGTTACCAGTCGTAAAGTACAGTGGGCGGTTCGAACTTTTCGTAGAATGGCACTTTAAAGGGACCCTGAAACGGTTTTCTGAAGTTTTGTCAGCGTTTAGGCAAGAGCATCCCTAAATCATTCGCACCAGAAATTAAGCGACGCACCGTGTACCAAGGCCACAACGGACAATTATATATAAACCCTCCTCCTCACCCTGCCTTGCACCCTCAACTCACAGACACGCTGGCATCGCCGGCGTTCGCAGCGCTGTCATAAGCGCACTCGACGGTTTGAGCTTCGCCCAGTCATGGCCTCCGATACTGCGCGCCGACAGGTTGCGCGCAATCTCGGAGGCCCAGTGTGCGTGGCAGCACGCCGCTCGCGGAGTGGTTAATATTTTCTCCGACAGGTGCAGCCACACTACCAGTCGATCTTATCTTATTCTCCTGTACGGCGACAACCTGCAAAAGCATGCGGATAAACAAAAAGAGTTGCAGAACGATCACCGATAAGCGTAAACTCTGGCAATGTGGCTGTGTCTTCAGGGGTGAAGTTACAGCCGCAGACATGTAGATCGTGGCGTGGAACGGGTAGCGAGAGCGCGACGCTCATTGCAGCGACGAGCTGAAGGGATTCCGCTCGCCAGATGCCTCACAAACATTGCACGATGTCGCACCTACAAGTCACCAATTGCTAGATATGTGGTACACAACACGGCTAAGGCAATTCATTTTGTCCAAGAAACCTCGAGATAAACACTGTCGCTCAGCTCACGTCAACACTGAGCCAACACCACCTAGACTGACTTTTTTCAAGGCCTCCGCAGGCCTACGTGACGTCATCAGTGTGAGATCTGCCTGGAAGCTGGCTTCACTCAAATGACCGGCACGCGTTCGCGTTTTGTCGTTCCGCGGCCCGGTTGCACTCGTAGCATTTTTTTTTCTTCAGATATTTACACTTAGAAGCAGGCCCGTGGACAGGGGGGGGGGGGCGTAGGAGCCCCCCCCCCTCCGAAATTCGGATGGAGGGGGCTGTTTTACCGAGAATAAATAGTGAAAATAGGGGTTTGTTAAGGACTTCAACAGGTGCCCCACCCCCCGAAAATTAATTTCTGGCTACGGGCCTGCCTAGAAGGAATTTTTGTTAGCAACAGCTGTAAATGTTATAACAACCCGACAAAGCCTTCAGTTTTTGAAGGCATTGGAGGGTCTATTTTGCATGCTTTAGTAAATGCACCAGAAGATTTTTGTCAAAGCAAGACTGCATGTTTTATTATATAAAATGCTTTTAAAAACAAACCAACAATGAAATAAAACCATTCAACGAGGATTCATGCGAAGTTTTTCACATACGATATTCTTATAAAAAGTAAAATAAAGCAGACATTACATTACTTGTAAAATCTTTTCGACACTTTGTTTACTTATTTTCAGTACATGTAGTTGAACACACACAGAATGGGTTAAATATGATTTATTTAAATCTTCAAATGATTCTTCCACATAACAGCTCGAGCGCCAAAAGAAAGGTAAAGTTCACAGCAAAACGGAACTTGTGACAATACTTAAAAAAATTGTGGAGATAAAGCTTTTAAGAACATTTTTAAAATGATCTTGTTGAAGGTGTTAAATCTGGGAGCTCAAACGATTTGGCTTTGTAAACACAAAGGACACATTATCAGTCATGTGCGAGAAATTACGCCTGGAGTGTCTTCAGTTTCCGTTTAGCTGCTTTGGCTTCAGACAGCTTGTTGTTTTCTCGTTTGCAAAGGTTATTTAACAAAGTGTTGGCTGCTGCACTAAGTATATACCCCATCACTACATGCGGCATATGGCCATTGTCACAAACATCAAAGTCTTCATTCCACTCAAGGAAAAGTGTTGTCATTGAAACAAGCAGTTCTTTCTGCTTTTCACAGCCATAAAATTTGGCTGCATGTTTTTCACTTGTCAGTTTCTCGAGAACAATATTCATCATCAGTACGGCGTTCACAACGACAGCTTGGGGAAACTTAAGTCCACCTCTTGTGATACTCGTTATGAGCTCGTCTGCCTCAATTGTGAGAGTCTTACTCTCAACAACTAGGTTCTCTTTACAGAATGCACATGTAAGCTTCTTGAGTGCAGCATGTGCGCAATAACCAGCGACATAAGTTGTAGCTGGAAGTGTGTGCTGCTTTGCAGCAATGTCCTCTTCTCCAATTACAATCTGGAATTGCTTTAAAGCATCACGAAATTCATCACTGGAACCACATAGAGGAATCTCGTCACTCTCTGGCAGCTCAAGGACCTTCTGCAGCCTCAATTTGTGCTCCGCTTCATACATCTGCCGTATGGAAATATGGTACTGTGCGCCACTTAACTGTCGGTACCTGCCAAACCTGTCCTCAAGGCCGTCCGACTGAAATTTCCCCAGTAAAACGTACTTGAATCCAAGCTCTTTAAGACAGTAGCTTGTCACCTGAACAAGAGCAAGAGACGTGTGACGCAATGCATTGTGCGTCTCATGAGTGAAATGACCAGTGTCATGCTTGAGGCTTTTCCAGTAGTCGAGCCAACTGACTATTTTGTTCAAAAACTCGACTTGGGGGCAACAAACTGCCTTTATGGGCTCTTGGAAGTCATCTCGAAGGCGCCTCCCTTTATCCGGCGTCTTAACATTCACTATGCGCCACCACATTACGACAGTGCTGATAAAATCGGCCGTGCTTTTGGCATGCTGCAGTTCTGCTGCTTGTGCACTGTTGAGAGCTGCGATTGTGAAACTGTTAAACACCTTGAGAACAAGTTTCATGTTTTGTCGCTCTAAGTTCGAAGGTTTCAGTGCCTTCAAAGACAATGTTGGAGCAAGTCGTACAAACTCATTTCTCTCTCTCTCATGAAGCTCCAGCAGCGTGTTGAATGAAGCTGTTAGCACGCACGGCTTGTCAGGTAGTCCATTGATGTCAGGAAAAAACATACATTTACCACTGTTACGCTGGTTAAGCCAATTGTTCCGTATGCATTTTAAAACATGAACAGAATCTAAAATAAAAAACAGTGGTCTTGATTGGTCTGATGGATGCTTGTAGACCGTATCAACCTTCCGTGGCTCTGAAAAAAATGACATTGCCTTCCCATTGATGGAGTTGTTGTCTGAAACAACCGCGATTACTCGAAATCCTGTAGCCTCCAGCCCATTAATGAGCTCACGAAGAAATTGATGCAGCTGTATTGCATCTATTTTCGCCACTGGAAGGATGTGCACTACGTCTTTGCTTGACGACAGGAGGCTTTGAATCATAAACACATATGCAGTCTTTGCTGCGTTTTGACTGTTTCTAGCCATTCCTACTAGACCACCACCTTTGTAGTCAATGTATGGCTGCAGGTGAATTTCGTCCATGACAAGCGTCACAGTTTTTTCGTGGTCATCCATTCCTACGGCCAACCTCTTTGCATACGACAGAAATAAAGCATCTTGTTGCTCAGAGCATGGGTTCACACGGTATGACCCACAGACACGTCTAATTGTGTCGGGATGTGGAAGTTTGAACTTTGATGTGGACCTAATAAATCTGTACGCATGGGGAGATATTGTGAACACAAGGCTAGCAAATACCAGCAAGTCCGCAGGGTATCTCGAAGTTGGGCTCAGTAAAATGCCGACTTGTTGTTTTACGAACTTGACAACTTCTACTTGCCACTCGTGTGGGAAACTTTGTGACGCTAGTTCCTCCAGTGTTTCCACTGTCTTCTTCAAGACAATCTGCAAGCGTTCTTCACTGTCGGAGAAGTTTCCTGCCAAACTTTGCACAGCAATAAGGACCTTGTCGATTTCCCGCACATCACACAAACAAACAGGAAGCACGAGGGTCCCGAGCTTGTTAAGCTGCACGTCACCAACAAACACTTTCACGATCAAATCAGCTGACACTGTTACAGAAAACCGCACAGTTGGAGCTTCTTGAGAATCGAAGTTTAGGAAGAGGACTTTGTCGTGAGTAACAAGTTTTGTCCAGAAGGTGTTTGTCTGGAAACTTGTCAGAGCGATGAGCAAGTCGTCAAAAGTACTGATGTTATTCTTTTTCTTCTCTTCTTCGTGAGCTTCAACGGACTGCCTTATTGCCTCCTGTAGTGATTCTCCCTCTAGACGAAGCCGCTTCTCTTCAGGGCCTTCCCGGACAACAGTAGTGGGACGAGAAAGATATGAAGGGCAGTTTGGAAATAGGCTCGGGATAGCACCAGACTTGAGTCGTCTCAGCTGGAGAGGAACTTCAAGTACTCGTCCGGTTTTCTCATCTCGATAGGTCGAAGTGGTCACGAAATCACTTGTAAGAAAGTGCTTCTCACACACCTGAAAAAAAGAAAAATGAAACAGAGCTTATAGCACAAAAATCAAGCAAGAAAAAGTTAGTGGACATTAGCAAACTACATATCAGAAAATGTGGCTGCATTATTAGGCATTATTATAGTAACAATGCCTTGTTAGGCGGCCCAACAGGCGAGCGCTGTTTATTAAATCTAACTCTCATAGGATTCGATCAGGCGCTGCAGTCCGTTTAGAGCGACTCAGGTCATCAGCTAGGCGTGCGTGAGATTGCGAGGAAAGTATCTGTTTGTTAAGGCTGGTCGCGCGAAAACAAAAATTAGGCAAACAGCACGATTACTAACACTGCGTGTCTCATGTCCTTCGTAAAATATGCTGCAAGTGCCTCGAAAGCTTAGCTCACAAATAATGAAAATTGAAAGGTTTTTAGTAGCATAGCTGAGTGAGTTTATACATGCGTAGGCACCTGCGACAAGTGAAAGAACGCACTTACCACAGTGTACTTTGTGGGCGCAAAATCCTTGCGAGGGATCGCTCTCGTCCATGCGGTTCGTTGGTCGGCGTCCATCGGAAACCGATAGACGCGCGCTTTAGGTCCATGAGCATAGTTAGAGTTGCACCCCGGTGCACAGCAGCATCCAGGCATATTGCGTAGTTTACCCAACCATGCTCGACAGCACAAGAGAAAGAAAAAACAGCGTGAGCGGTAACAAAATGCCACTAGCCTACAACCACAACAGCCAGCAGAGCGAGCGAGCACGTAAGATCAATGTGGCCAGACGCACTGTCATGCGCTGCCAACTTCGCTCGGCTGTGCACGAAAATGCTTAAAGCGTGAATAAATCAAGTAAATAAGTACATCATTTGAAAGATAAAATATTGCAAAGCTCTTTTTGTTAGATAGTAGGTAATAATTTCTTTCAGTTTGCCTTCTGAAAACTGGTTTCGAAGCAAAAGAGATTGTCTGTCTATTTGGCGAACAGAAGCCGCAAGCCATTCCGACTCCAGCCAGTCGAGCGTTGCTTTCTCACAAATCTCACAGCAGTGACGTCACGCTGTCGAGACGGAGGCTTGCCGAGGCCTTGAAAAAAAGTCTAGGTGGTGTTGACTGAGCACGTTGTAACACAGGCAGACGACGCTCGTTGCCCACAGGAGGTTCAGTGACGTGGTCTGGACGTATCTGGACGTCGCGCTTCCAGTGCAACACGCACTGGAAGTGGGCGGGGATCACAGCTGATCCGTTGTGATCGGTGGCGATTCGCAGCTTTAAAGCCTTGCAATAAATTACACAGTTTACGCACATAGCTTAAATCGGTCTGTAAATGACCCTTACGACATGCTCTACCGGCCAAATGTGTTCGTACAGAATCGTCAAAACCGTTTCAGGGTCCCTTTAATCTGTGCTCGGTACTTCTATAAACGATAAGCTGTCATCATGTGTATGATGGAACGAGAAACAAAAAGCCGCATGGTCGCCTATGCATTCGCCTAAGACGACTCGGGGGCGAAAGCCGTATGCTTCTTCTTCACACTCGATTGTATTGGTCCTGTGTGTACTCGTACAGTTTGTACAGTTGCGCCATCGGCCCTGTTTCTATGGTACCTTGAACAAAGACGATAAACAAGAGCTTGTAATAGTTTGATATATCACATAACTAGGGACGTTCAGCGCAATAACACGGAGCCACAAGAAAGAGACGCAGACAACACATGCGCTAACTTCAAACCACGTTTATTTGGGAACGCACATGCATATATATAAAACTCTCATCGCAGCAAGCTCACGCCTCGCTCTCTTACAAATATAGGTCTACAAGAAACATGATGTTTTGTCAAGAACACGCCTACAGTCATCAACTAAACAGGGAATCTCGCACGTGTCATCCAGCAATGCCAAATCGTACAGAAAACCCAGTAAATCAAATATACAATCGAATTTACAACACATCACGCACGCCCATCTGACGAATATACGGAACGCACGCGAAATGACGCAACCATGCCGGCTGCGCAAAAATAATAACCTTAATCTGTCGAGTGCGGCCCTACGAAGGCATGCTAAGAAACGAAAATTCTTTTTGATGAAGGAGCGGTGATGGTTGGCTCACGCACTTCGAGCCTTGTCTTTCGATAACGTAAGCCTCAGTTATTTCGCGGGTTACTCTCTCCCTGTGACGAAATAGCACAGAGGTTTCTTTCCACATCGGACTGCAGCCACACTGACGGCTATGCAAGGCCAAATGGGTCGACGGCGCACCTTTCAACGAGCTGTGGTGCTCCCGCAGACGAATGTTGAGACAACGGCCAGTTTGGCCTACGTAAACGTGACCGCACGAGAAGGGGATCTCGTACACCACCCCTTTTACACACGACACGAACTGCATGCCATGTTTCATGGTGCACTCGCCTTTTGCATCCGCGTCCTTTCTCTCACGATGTTGCAGCCTCGGGCAAATCCCCTTCAGCTTATTTTTGGCTGAGAACACCACGTTGACATTAAAGCGCGCCGCCACTCTTTTGAAGCGGTGGGACACTCCGTGAATGTAGGGGACTACTGAAAATGGCTGGCTTTCTTCACTCCTTCCCGCCTGCGCTAGCAAACCACCTGCTCTTACGCTCTTTAGCACCCTTTCACCAGTAGCTGCTATAACCGCGTCAGGGTACCCTGCCTGTCGCAGCTTTCCTGCTTGTTCACTCACGCTTTTGCTCATCAGGTGCGGACAAGACTTCGAAATGGCAGACCGGATACATGAGCAGGCTATTCCGTTTTTAACAAGCCTAGAGTGACCTGACTGGTAGTCGAGCAAACCCTTTTGTGATCTTGGTTTATATTGCCAGCATATCTTCTCAGTGCAAAAGACCAAATGGAGGTCAAG
This sequence comes from Rhipicephalus sanguineus, assembly GCF_013339695.2. NCBI lineage: Eukaryota > Metazoa > Arthropoda > Arachnida > Ixodida > Ixodidae > Rhipicephalus > Rhipicephalus sanguineus. The sequence goes on from NC_051185.1 coordinate 93,201,741, forward strand.
ATACTGTAAAGTATCATTCCGGGGTGCCTCGCACGTGAAGGTCAAACCTTGCCCTTGCTCCCTGAAAACCTTCATTATGTCAACCATTTTTCTGCTGAAATCGGTCCTGTCGACAAAAACCAAGTAGTCGTCAACATAACGCATGACTTTGACCGCCAGATCAAGAAGGTTACTTTGGATAGCCCTGTCTATCTTTGCCAGAAATATGGTACTCAGAATGGGCGCTACACAGGACCCAATACATACGCCAGATCTCTGAGCGAAAACTTTTCCCTTCCACGTAACGAACGTCGCATCCAGGTAGCTTCTCAGCACCTCGAGGAAACCCTCAACCGATACGCCTGAACGAGTGGTGAACGCATGTTCATCCTCTTGATCGCTGATACACTCCTTTATCTCTGTAGTAGAGGGGCCTGCGGTAGGGAGTAGTAAAGATCCTCGATGTCGAGGCTAAATGCCCTTGAGCCTCCCGAGTAGTTTTGCCTAAGAAACTCCACGACCAAGTCGGAATTGGACACCAGAAAAGGATCGTCCACAACCAGCGATTCCAGGTTCCTCTGTAAATACCGGGACACCACCTGTAGCCATGTGTTCCTTTCAGAAATGATGGCACGGAAAGGGATGTCGGGCTTGTGAGTCTTCGCGGTAAAGAAAATCTCTAGAGTTTGGCCCGCTTCTACATTGGCTGAAGCTTTGCAACCAGCTCACTGAGTGGCTGTGGAACCAGGTCAGACCCACGCTTCCTCCAAGAAAACCTCCGGCAACACCGGAGACCAAGGTGCTCAACCTCAGCGGGGGTGATGTGCCTCTCAAATACTTGAAGGTGTTGCAGAAAGGTCCCAAGTTCTGTGTGGAACCGCCACTGTGTCCGGCAGAGCTGGTGTCGATGTCAAGGTCGGTGGCTCAACGAGTGCCCGAGGACAGCAGGACTATGTGTGTGGCGGATTGCGCCGATGTTCTGCTTAAGCATGGACCAAGGCGAGTGAAAGAAAATGTCATGTCTTCTATTGTTAATTTCTTACATTCTTCGGGCCTCACCGCTGTAGTGTCTGACAAGGAGGGGTTCTTCGTGATTCTGTCTCGGGGAATGTTTTCCGAGAAAGGAAACGAGGCTATTGCGAAAAATTTCCGCGAGGTGTCAGATAAACCTTCCAAAGTAAAGAAGCAAGCAGTGCAACTGCTCAAGAGCCTAAATCTAGGTAAACTGGTTGATAAGGTAAAGAAAGAAGCGGACCAAACTCTAGAGATTTTCTTTACCGCGAAGACTCACAAGCCCGACATCCCTTTCCGTGCCATCATTTCTGAAAGGAACACATGGCTACAGGTAGTGTCCCGGTATTTACAGAGGAACCTGGAATCGCTGGTTGTGGACGATCCTTTTCTGGTGTCCAATTCCGACTTGGTCGTGGAGTTTCTTAGGCAAAACTACTCGGGAGGCTCAAGGGCATTTAGCCTCGACATCGAGGATCTTTACTACTCCCTACCGCAGGCCCCTCTACTACAGAGTGTAAAGGAGTGTATCAGCGATCAAGAGGATGAACATGCGTTCACCACTCGTTCAGGCGTATCGGTTGAGGGTTTCCTCGAGGTGCTGAGAAGCTACCTGGATGCGACGTTCGTTACGTGGAAGGGAAAAGTTTTCGCTCAGAGATCTGGCGTATGTATTGGGTCCTGTGTAGCGCCCATTCTGAGTACCATATTTCTGGCAAAGATAGACAGCGCTATCCAAAGTAACTTTCTTGATCTGGCGGTCAAAGTCATGCGTTATGTTGACGACTACTTGGTTTTTGTCGACAGGACCGATTTCAGCAGAAAAATGGTTGACATAATGAAGGTTTTCAGGGAGCAAGGGCAAGGTTTGACCTTCACGTGCGAGGCACCCCGGAATGATACTTTACAGTATCTTGACCTCCATTTGGTCTTTTGCACTGAGAAGATATGCTGGCAATATAAACCAAGATCACAAAAGGGTTTGCTCGACTACCAGTCAGGTCACTCTAGGCTTGTTAAAAACGGAATAGCCTGCTCATGTATCCGGTCTGCCATTTCGAAGTCTTGTCCGCACCTGATGAGCAAAAGCGTGAGTGAACAAGCAGGAAAGCTGCGACAGGCAGGGTACCCTGACGCGGTTATAGCAGCTACTGGTGAAAGGGTGCTAAAGAGCGTAAGAGCAGGTGGTTTGCTAGCGCAGGCGGGAAGGAGTGAAGAAAGCCGGCCATTTTCAGTAGTCCCCTACATTCACGGAGTGTCCCACCGCTTCAAAAGAGTGGCGGCGCGCTTTAATGTCAACGTGGTGTTCTCAGCCAAAAATAAGCTGAAGGGGATTTGCCCGAGGCTGCAACATCGTGAGAGAAAGGACGCGGATGCAAAAGGCGAGTGCACCATGAAACATGGCATGCAGTTCGTGTCGTGTGTAAAAGGGGTGGTGTACGAGATCCCCTTCTCGTGCGGTCACGTTTACGTAGGCCAAACTGGCCGTTGTCTCAACATTCGTCTGCGGGAGCACCACAGCTCGTTGAAAGGTGCGCCGTCGACCCATTTGGCCTTGCATAGCCGTCAGTGTGGCTGCAGTCCGATGTGGAAAGAAACCTCTGTGCTATTTCGTCACAGGGAGAGAGTAACCCGCGAAATAACTGAGGCTTACGTTATCGAAAGAGAAGGCTCGAAGTGCGTGAGCCAACCATCACTGCTCCTTCATCAAAAAGAATTTTCGTTTCTTAGCATGCCTTCGTAGGGCCGCACTCGACAGATTAAGGTTATTATTTTTGCGCAGCCGGCATGGTTGCGTCATTTCGCGTGCGTTCCGTATATTCGTCAGATGGGCGTGCGTGATGTGTTGTAAATTCGATTGTATATTTGATTTACTGGGTTTTCTGTACGATTTGGCATTGCTGGATGACACGTGCGAGATTCCCTGTTTAGTTGATGACTGTAGGCGTGTTCTTGATAAAACATCATGTTTCTTGTAGACCTATATTTGTAAGAGAGCGAGGCGTGAGCTTGCTGCGATTAGAGTTTTATATATATGCATGTGCGTTCCCAAATAAACGTGGTTTGAAGTTAGCGCATGTGTTGTCTGCGTCTCTTTCTTGTGGCTCCGTGTTATTGCGCTGAACGTCCCTAGTTATGTATCTTTACCAAACCGCCCAACACGCCGCACTTGTCAGTTGATATATCACATTCACTTTGTTAAATGCTACATATATTTGGTGTTGATAAATAGTAAAGCGATAAACAAAATGTGACGTAAAGCGTCGAAGAAGTGTTGCCGGAACGTACTGGAAGAATAATTGTCGCTATGAAATGGAACATATTGAGTGTGCACAATAAGGTTCAAACCCAGCAACGCCAAGAAAACATTCACGAGCAACGAGTGACAGTCTTGTTCCTCGTCCAATCACTTCCGGTCAAGCACACACTTCCGGTTTTCTGAATATTAAGACAATGTGTTTTGAAGAAATAAAACCGGTAGGAAATCAGTGATAGCGGTTCAATTTATCAGTTATATTGGATATGATATCAGATAGGGGTGTGCGAATATCAAATTTTTCGAATACGAATCGAATACGAATATCCACCTTCGAACATCGAATCGAATATCGAATATCCAAGGAAAAATGCCTCCACAGTAACGATATTTTATTTAACATGTAGCTATTTGAGGAGGAGGAATAAACTTTATTATGAACCAGCAATTTAGGTTCGTTGGCCTAGGCCTCCCACGTGGGGACGTCGAGGTCTTGCCTCTTCGCCGCCTCGCGGGCTTGCTGGATGGCCCATAGCTGTAGCTATTTGAAAAAAAAAAAAACATTAACAGCCTGACTGGCAACACAACATACACTGCTATCTCCAGAACACAATGTCCAGGCTAGCACAATGCACATCACAACACGAGCAAATATCACGGCACAATGAAAGTAATGACTACATGTTATCATGAAGAAATATGAGTTGCTCCACATGATCCGGCAGCAGGCGCTCCCTTCTAATAGAGACACCCCCCCCCTACCACTGAAAAGGCACGCTCGCTTGGAACAGAAGTGGCTGGTATAGGGAGTTACATGGGGCAAAGGTTTGCCAGACTGGGGTATCTGAAGGTGCCTACAGTCCGCCACCAGTCACGTGGGTCACTGTCTTTCTTCATAAGTGGTCCCGCATAGTGAACGAGTGGTAGTGCGGCACGTTACGGCCGCATAATATTGAAAATGTACGGTTACATGATCGCCAACAGCGCTGCACGTCGGAGATGCACCAGCAATAAATCATACGTATTGGGGCGCTCGTCGCAGGCAGATATCGTGCCTCCGTCTACTTACGATGTTTATCGCTCCTCTCGGCAACGTTTTTAGCGATACGAACGCAGCAGAAATGTGGAAGGCGAGTTATTTTATGCATGATAATCGAATCGCATATTCGAATTTTTCGAATATTCGAAGTTATCAAATATTCGAAACTTCTCGAATACACGATTTTCGAATCGAATACGAATATTTCGAATGTAGTAATCGACGAATATTCGAAACTTTCGAATATTCGCACACCTCTAATATCAGAGCATAAATTGTTTAAGATAAGGGCCAGTAATTGGCAGGATAATTATTTAAAATTCATCGAGTGAATTCCTTGAAAGAGCGGACACTTTTCTTGTGACCAACTCGGGCCGCTGCGGTATCTGCCCGGGCAGATCTCAACCGACCATTTATTTCTACGTGGCCTCTGAGATCCGCTTTGGCAACGCGTGGAACGTAATGCTAACTCAAGGAATAAACTAGCGCACGCGGACTCCGCTATCAGACAGCCACGTCAAGAATGAGGGTCCCCTTCAGCTTTTTCTTTTCGACGTTCACCTAATTATAACCACCCTCGCCCTACGTGACAGAGAGAAGGATGAAAAGAGTTTTTTTTCGCTGAGTCGGCATAGAAGTGCTTACGCATTTAAAAATCATCTCTCTAGGGTAAGATGCAAAGCCGACATGCAGGTTTTTACACTTAAGGATAACTTTGTACTTTGCAAAAACTTAAGGCCCGATTTGCGTTTCGGTGGTCGCAGGATGCCGCTGCAGTGGGGCCTTGGAAGAGTGGACGCTCTTTCAAGGCCCCACTCGGCGTCATTGTCATTCCAGACACTGACGAATGCTAGGAAGATCAAAGGTGCCGTAGCGATGCCACCTAGAAACAGCGTTCTGGGGTAAGGTGTGACCTACAATAAATCTACACTCTTACTTAGCGCATCACTTAGCCAACTACCAAAACAGCCTCTGCGTGGATTTTTCATTGATTGATTGATTGATCGAGTGATTGATTGATTGATTCATTCATTTATTCATTCATTCATTGTTATGGCTATCGTGGCTTCCTTTGGTTCAACCTGCTATATTGCTTGAAGAGGAATTTTGTGCGGGCATTTAAATGGCACAGTTTCAAGCATTTTCTTTATCTTGCAGTCCCTTGATTAAAGAATAAAATGGAAACTTAATTCCATTTTTTGCCATGCGTTTCACATTGTGCAGGCTACAAGCAAACTATTTCAATTGACATCCCAACTCCGGGGTTTAACCAGATGGAGCAGAGAGGCTTATCAGGATGACGCAAGCTAGGTTTGCCTTTACTTACTCAGCTCCATCCACAGCCTGAGTGGTGAACCTCGGCTGCTGATTAACACGAGATGAGGGATATCTCCCTGCTGTCGAATAGTCGTGAATATACTAATGCGAATCCCCTCTACTGTAATGCTATATGACTGAATGACTCAGTGTTTTGGCAGGATACGTAAAATACGTTACCTTCGAGGGCGTGCAGGTGGCTGTTAGACAACCGAACGCTTAAAAAACGAGTGATACAATACCGAACGTTGGCAGGTGACTCACTGGAAGGCGCCCCACTCCTCAACGACGCCAGAGGAAGAGCGATCCCGGAGACCTGCTGCGAGGCAGCGTTCTGACCCAGGAATGGCCGATTAACTATTTTAGTCGGTTAACGACTAACCATTCACAGGCTGAGCCATCGATCACTATCGATGCTGGCTTTTAGGGGCGTAGCTCCTCTTAGTCTAACCTTGTCACGTCTCCGTTGTCCGGCGTGAACGGATCTCCCGTATGATGCAATAGATGGCGCTGTCTCATAGAAGTACATACAAACTGCAGTTCAGGGACAATATTCTAGATGGCGCTGTACACAATCTGTGTCGTCATCAGCATTTCTCGTCTCATTTCCTAGATGGCACTTGTGCATCTTGGTAGCAGAGTGGAACGAACACAAGAGAAAGGAACACGTAGACAGGACGGGCGCTAGTCTACGTGTTCCTTTCTCTTATGTTCGTTCCACTGCGCTGCCACGATGCACAATTTCCGCACCCACCAACTAGCCCAAATTTCCGCGTTCCTAGATGGCGTTGGTCCAATAGAATTGTCTGCAATATGGCGCTTGTGTGAATCGACGCTAGATGGCGCTGGAAGTGCCGCTGCTTTCCGATTGGCTGCTGCGCGGGCGGCGCGGGCTGCGCGGGGAGCGAGCGCCTCTCTCATTCTCCTGGATCGTCGCCGTACGTGTCGGATCGTTGGCGAAGCATGGACGATGCGCAGCGGCGGACGCTCGCTTGGCGGCAGCCAGGCGGATCCCGTGACGGTGCGCGCCAAGGACGCCGCTGCAAAACGGGCTCAACGAGAAGCGAATCCCGAGACCATGATTGCTTCAGGAGCTTCGCCCAAGCTCTTCATCATTCACCCGTGGATATGCTGTAACTTTTTTCTTCGATTAATTTGCATTTGAATCTGGCGCTTTCAAAAAGTGGCACTTAACCTGACGCATTCGCCTAAGAGGATTCGACGGCGAAAGTCATCATCTTCGCCTTTCAAGTGCATAGTTCTTATGCGGCCCGGCTTGTCGTCCATCAACTCTTTCATGTGGCACGGTCACGCAGTGGTCAATACAGACCTAAAACAAGGCTAAGAATGCTCAAAACCAGTGCATAATAAACCAACAGGATCTACAATAATATATACTACATAAATGATCATCAATTGCAGTAATTTGCCTAAAATCGAGAAAAACGCCTCAGAAGCATCCGGCTGCGACGCGCGCCACGCAAGAGAGGGCGCGATTTCCAAGGGAATCGCTGGGTTGCTCGTGCTAGGCACTTCCACAGGTTTCATGGTAGTGGAGCTGCATCAGGCGCAGGATTGAGAACTACACGATGACCTCCCCAAGAAGGAGACTACTTTAGGATTTAGGTCGGGATTTAGAACTACACCGAAGCCTTCACAAGATATATGTACATTAGCTCTGCATTAACGAGAGAATTAGCGCAGGATCAGGGGAAAATTAACGCTACATTAGGCTCCGGATTTTAAAGACGATAGTCTTTGTTGGGGAACTTAAACGCAGAAATTTTGGTCTGTCTTTCTGTCTGTCTTTCTGTTTGTCGGCACGTCCCTCGATTCAGCCACTCGGCCAAAGTTGAACCACTTGCACAAGGGCCAGCCATCGTGAACGGCTCACTAGGTTCATAATTGTGTACATGGTTGATCAAAAAGCAAACATTACGCATATCTGAGGCGCAACATCACTAGGTAAGTATTAAGGTGGTGTGTCCCTTTAATAGAAAATACATAGATACGTAATTCTAGAGACCCTAGTTTTAAAGGGGCCCTGCAACACCTTTCTTAGTTATATTGGAATAGTCTCATTATTGACGTATGGCTCCTCACGAGTCATATGCCGCAAAAATTTTTCGAATCCGTCAAGTCTGAGTGGTGTTACCAAATTATAGAGATCACGTTCCGCAGCTTTCTCCCTCAACTCAACGCCGCGAGCGCGCGGAAAGCTAGGTAGCGAGTCGAGGGAGCGAACGCAGAGGAGCGAGGCTCCGCCCAAGAGCGCCGGCGGAGTTTTTTCTTCATTTTTTTTCTCTGACGTCTGGGCGCAACCACGTGGTCTGTGCCGCTACTTCCGGTCGGCTTGCGTCGTTCTCATCGAGCGGAGCCGATCGCAATGTGTATCGCGCGTGCTTGAAAACTGCGCGTCGGTTTGGTAATGTTGGGTGTGCACCTCCAACGCCGTAGTGTTTTCATCGCTCTGCCAACCATGGAAGCAAACCTGCGCGCTCGTTTGGAACGAATGACAGCTGAGATCGGTTTCGGCCCATACTCCGATACACCGCCTCGTAAGATGGCACTGGCAGATTACCCCGAAGCGCCGCCATTACCGGACGCCAGCATTGTTATCGGAGACACGCTGCGCCCCTGCCTCGGTCGGTCGTGCGAACGTGCCGACGATGCAGTTCTCAGCTGTCGAGGCAACACTCGAACGGCTGCCACTCTCAACGGCAACCGGCGATGGTCAAAAGTACATAAATATTCACGTTTTCGGCACTGCGCATGGCGAAGAAAACGGAACCACGCAACTACGAGCAGACGAGCTGTCGGTGAGACCGGAAGTGCTAATATTAATGTTTGTTCGGTGTTTTTAACGCGATAACAGAATATAAACATACATATTATCTACTTATTGAACTCAAAATTAACAACGAAAGTAATAATGAGGGTGTTATCGTGATTATAACATCAGCCAATGGTGGAACTGCCGACAATCGCGTCATATATTGCGGACTAATACATCATTTGTCGAGAGAAGAGGGAGCGATTTTCAGCTGACTTTGAGAATTTATTGTAAGTTCCAGGCCGTGCGCATCGCTATAATATTTGGCTCGCGTGTTCTCGGGAGCCTCGACTACCGATCGGCAGCGCTTTTTGAGCATGCTCGAAAAGTGTTGCAGGGCCCCTTTAAGCTGCGCTGAAAATGCGACTGCGCCGAAACTTGGCTTCCTCCGTGCCCTCTGCGCGAGCTCATTGTTGTGTTTCGGTTTCAGTTCAGTATTGCACTGCACGAGTGCCATGGGGCGCCGCTCTGGCATTCCTGCTTTACCCAGGCGACGCGAATATAAAAAAGTGTGTGGAGAGTACTCGTTGAGTGCGGACGTTTCTTCTGCTTCGGCACTTCGCGCCAAACCACGTGTTCGGACTGGCTGGCGTCCCCGCCGGTCGCGTTGGTCACCGCCGGTCTTGCCTGCTGCTGCGCCGGGACTACCAGCCCGCAACACATCATTCACGTTTCCCGACGTATTGCCAGATGGCGTTCATATCTCACGCAGCGCCTCTTCTATCGTCTTTAGACGACATTTGCAGCGAAGCACGCAGATACGCGGCCAATTTTTTTCATCCCAGTCGACCTATTGATCCTTCCCCGCCACAAGTTAACCCGGGATAACTGGTCGGCGACCCTGCTCGGCTGCCGCAACTTACAAGCCCAACAAGCCTTGCTCGGGCGCGCCAAGTGGCGGCCACCGCCACTGGAGTCCCGAACTAGGAACCTTCACCTAATACTTGTAATAAACTGTTCCTTACCTACTCGTCCCAGCATACCTCGTATCCCTCTTAAGTTCCAATAAATGTTCTCACCGCCGTCCCCCACCCCTTAGAAAAGCTTTCTGAACCTAACGTGGTTTTGCAAATTGCCTGCAATATTGGAGGCATAACAAGTTTCTGCCCCTCACCGGTTTTATAACTGCCTCCGTGATCGACCCAGGTTTGACCTACAGACGGGGTCGTGATGACGTCTCCACGCCACGTCACGTTTGGCGTCGTCAAAGTGACACCACAAAAGTTTAGCGACATTTGACGTCATGAAGACGTCATGTGGTGTCGCCAACCCGTGATGGTGATTTTTCCATCGCTCTTGTTAACGCCGACAACGACGATCAATTTTCACGTTTGATAAGGCATCTAAGGCTTTCGACCTAATATATGCAATATACTGACTCTACCTCAAGTATGTTTTTTATAAGGCGAAAGCCTTAGATACGTCAACAAAAATGAAAAGTGACCGGCAGTGGCGGTGTCAACACAAATGATGACTTTTGCGTGTGCCGTAAGACTATCAAATCTGGCGCTTACGGGGCATTCAGACGCGACAAGCAGCGGCGTGGGTGTTAATTGAGCCGAAATGGCACTGCTTGATAGATTGTTTGCCCGTGTAGTTTCGGAGACAGGTGTGCTAAAGATTCACTCCTCCGGTTGTGTATCTGGGCTTTTCTGTTCGGCTTTTTCCGTCGGCGTACCCGAAGTCTCAGCTTGGAGACAGTCCATTCTCCTAACGCCTGCCGAACTCCATTCAAATCACGTACACAGCGTTGGATGTTGGGACCGGACATCGCAGCCTCTTCAACTTGGCATTGTCAGAGTCCTTGTCGCGAGAGCCTTTTCTCGCGCCGCCACCTTTCCGCCTCGCCTGACTGCGGCCTTTTCAATACGAAAGCCTTGGATGCCTCATCAAACGCGAAAATTGACCGTAGTCGCCAACACAAGTGATGAAAAAAAAATTCGGCTGATTGCACGTACCGTGGGAGTCGATGCTATGCGAAGCATGCGGCGGGTAGGTGAGTGTGGCGTAACTTTTTTTACTGAGCTACACGTTACAAAATGACGCTAAAGATCTGTATAAATTTTATACGCACACATATACATGTGGAAGAGCCGCATATGTGTTATATAACCAGTTGTTTACGGTCGGGTAACGCTCCCAATGGCAACGTGGGTATTACCAACACCAGAAGCGGTAAGCTGATATGTAGTGCTTATACGTGTCCCGAGAACGTACGCACGTTTCACGAACCCGTGTGCATGTGTGGAAGAAGTTCTTGACAGTTCTTGAACAAAGGCATCATCACCGCGATCAGTGAGCACCAGCAGCTGGTCCTAACTTGTTATACGATCCGGTCGTGATCGTGGTGACGAGGGTTCCTGTGTAGTGAAGTATGTGGTATAGTAGAGCTGTTGGAATTCGTGGATGCCTCGGTCATTTCGTCGACAAATTGTCTGTCGACAGCATGGGCGTAGCCAAAAATTTTTTCGGGGGGGGGGGGGGGTTGAACGATACCTTATGTATATTCGTGCGTGCGTTTGTATGTGTGCGTGCATATATACGCAAGCAAAACAAAATTTTCGGGGGGGTTTGAACCCCCCCACCCAACCTCCCGTTGGCTACGCCCCTGGTCGACAGAGCCGGCGACATGTCGGAACCTGAAGCCACCCTTCGCGTTGGTGAGGTATAGGCCGTCGAGGCTGGTAGGCCTGGATAGCGCCACGTAGACCAACATCAGTGGATGGTGTTTGTCGTATTCGTAGACTACCTGGGCGTATGTGGCCTACGTAGCCTAGTCTACAAAGCGGCTGTCAGTCAATCTGGCATCATCCTCGGTCAGCATGAGGCCATCGCCCAACCTCGTAAGAAATGAAGAGGACACTGCGTCGTTCTAGTGGACGAAGTGCGCTTTACGGTGCGGTGATGTTGATATCATATGTAACTTTCGTTAATGTACTCCTCCGGTGCGAGCAATGCTTCAATATAGCTTGCTTAATCATAGAAATACGAACGTAATGCTTATTAGACTGCTATAAAAGCGGAGCCAACAATGGAACTACAGACGTTAATCTGATATGACGCCGGTATCGTAGGAGTACACATCGTAGGAGTATCATGTAGTGTTTATTGCTTTCTTGTAAAATTAGATAGCCAGCACCACAACCACAATTTACGTTGCATCGATATTACGCCTGCGTAGGCTGTTTTTCTAAACCAGTTTACAGACCTGGCGTGGCTCAGCGGTAGAATACCTGATCGCCACGCAGAATGCTTGGGTTCGATTCCTGCTGGGATCCTAATTTTCATTCTTTCCATTCGTTGAGTCAACGCTGCCGTTGTTGGTTTTGTTTAACGCTTTAGCATTTAAGTTACAAATGTCTGTTCTCACCGTTCCTGGGTGGATACAAACTGTCAATCACCTGTGGCGCATACCCGTACACCGCGGCCTGTGGTAAACGGGTATGTGCCACACGTGTCTACTGGAAAGGGTTTGACGACGTACGCGACAGGATATTAACGTTATTCATGTCATGACTCGGCAATCATATTGGACAAATCCTCTTGCCCTCCCATGCAAATTTCGGTCTACACCAAGTTAAGGAGGCGATCATGAGAGCACCCAGACGTAGGCGGCTAGATAGATAGATAGATAGATACGTAGATAGAAACGCTAAAAGTGCCCGAGGTGTTCGCTAATATTTGCTTCGCATTTAAAAATCGAGATATAGGATCGCTTTTCAGCTCCGTTTTGTCTCCTGCATTCAGTCTATTATAACGATGATCGTCCTACGTGTTAGAGGGACGTATGGACGTACAGTTCTGATGGCTTACGCATTTAAAAACCTCTTTATACGACAATATGTAGAGCCTCATGGAGGATTGTATGCATTGGGAAAATTTTATACTTCACCAAAGCTTAATACCGAACTCTCCTTTCAGTGGTCCCGGCATGCGGCTGCTGGGTGTGTTTCAGACACCGATGAAGGCTAGGAAGATCAGAAGGTGCCATACCGACGCCGCCTGTAGACAGCGTTCTAGGGAGAGCCACGACATACAACAATACGCGTACGCATCACGTAGGTAACTCTGAAAGGAGCTTCTGCGTGGATAATAAATGCGAAGCATTTATTAGCGAACCTCTGGCACAACGCGATGTCACTTGATGACGTCAGGGCATGACATCGTCGCTTGGACAAGCGTGGGCCGATCACGGAGGCAATGCAAAGCCAGGTTAGGTACAGAAAGCTTGCAATGCCTCCGATCCAGTAGGCAGTGTGAAACTAGCGTTACCCAGGACCCAACTGAGGGTGCCAGCTAAGACTTGCGGGCAACGCGATTTCGCGCTCGAGCCGTTCATTAGCCCTAGGCCCACGGGCTCCTTCACTTCCGCAGTTGGAGGCACGCTAACTACAGCGCTTGCGGGCAAGATCAGCGCTTTCGAGGTGTCCGAGATGGGATCACGAGAAGCTTCCAGCGCTTGCGACTGCAGCCTAGAAATGGGCATGAATGGGATTAGGAGTCCCTCTAGCAACCAACGAATGCATCGTAACTTATTTTTAGCGCACACTGACACACGGATATAGAAAAGAAGGGGACACCACCAGCGCTACTATCAACTGAAGGTTTTATTCAGAAAAGGAACATTTATATATCAAAGTAGTCACCCTCTGCCCATGCGCACCATCGTAATTTCAAATCCATGTCATCGTACCGTATCTCATGTGTTCATTATCCGATTAGCAGTGACACTTCTTTTTCGAAGCTTGTCACTGACGGGTGGCTGATACAGGATGATTGCCTAATGTTGATGTGAAATGCCTCCGCGATCTCGTGCGGTGCGATCATGCTGCTTAAACAAAATGAATGTATTTGAAAAGCACGCCTCGGATCCACACTTTTCACAGTGTAAGGCCAAATGCGTTAGCGGCCTGCCCTTTAAAGATGACTGGTGCTCCCTTAGGCGAATATTTATGCAGCGACCAGTCTGCCCCACGTACACTCGTCCGCATGTGAGAAGAATACAGTAAACAAGGTTAAACGCACATGGAACAAAACAGACCTTGTGCTTAATCTTGCAAGTTTGTGCGCCTCCTCGTCCAACATCTTCCAGCTTCTTCTTAACCATGGGGCACAGCTTGGCTAGTTTACTCTTGGCCGTGAAAAACGTTTAGCCCATACCTATGGGCGGTCTTTTTAATTCGGTGTGACAGCGCATCTACGTACGGTATCACCGCTACTCTGCCCCGGTCCTGTTCCTGCTGTTGATCTTGGCTGCCTTTTATGCGCTTAATAAGGCGCCTGCAACTTTCCTGCAAAACAGACTCGGGAAAGCCGGCGTGTTTTAACCTAATAACTTGCTCCCTGAAACTCTCCTGTGCAAAATGATGACACGACTTGGTAACATCGGATTTTAAACAGGATGTGGCCACTCCATTTTTATTACCTTGGAATGAAAGGAGTGGTAGCTCAGAAGGGGTTTTTGTGATCGGGGATGCTTTAAAGGCCAACTCCAGCGATTTTTCGGCCATGTCAAAGTAATGGTGCTTTTATATTCCTGAGACGCTCCTGTCATGGGTCCGATAGCAGAAACACTCGGCAAATAGGAGAATAATTTTAAATAAGCAAAAAAGCGCAACACCGAAACCGAAACCCAACCGAGCATACTGTCTTCGCGTGACGTATAAGTGGTTACAAAACCGGAAATCATGCAAGGCATGCCGGTCCCGCCAGCGCGTAGTATGAAAGCTGCGAAAGCGGCGAAGAGCAGACGCTCATTTGAAAGGTGACTCCGTCGAAAATCTTGTGTGTGACTGACCGTGTCACGTGCACAAGCTGAGCTGTCGGAAAATGACAGCTGTGATTCCGACGCATTTGGAGGCCAACTGTAATGGTCATTCCTCTTCGATGAAGTGGAACACACCTGTTCAGCTCTTTGCTTGCCTGGTTGCACATTCCACCGCCAGATGGCACCACCTGTCCAGGGAGCTCAAGTCTGTGCGGCCGTGATTGGGTAAAATGCTATCGCTGAGAAGTTCGCGGACTAACTAAAGCTTCTTAATATTGCTATGGGAAGAGTGCATCAGTTTGGCAATAGCGGCGTTCAACATCGCGTTGGTACGGCCGAAGGAATTTAATGTAAGCCAAGTATGAGCCACCTTTCGCACCATTAGGTTACGTTGTTTCGCACGATGCGCAGCTCACCGTATACCGATAGGCCCGGTCACGGTGCACCCTGTATATGCTACGGGAAGTGTTTCCGTGGTGTTCACGCATGTAGATTCTTTAGCCGGTACGGTATTACCGTACTTTCCGTGCGGTAAACCGGCATTGCTAGCTAAAACACTCTAAGATAGAGACGCAGGGTAATCGTTAGGTGCGAGTGTATCGTGACTGCCAACGGGGAATCGTGGTGCAGCCCACAACGCGACACCACTTGCCACCCATCGCACGCATTACCACAAGGAACTGAAATTCACACGCCCAGCCAACGAAGCGCTCGCCAAACACTCGCGATTGTTGCCTTGCGGATAGCAGACGCTCTAGCCCCTCGGTTCCGTCACTTCCGTTTAACAAAAATGACGTCACGCACCCAATGTTGCCAATAATTTTGGGAAGCGAGGTGGGGAGAGTCGGGGCAATCAATAAAATTCATTTGCAATGAATCTGCGTATGTCTCCAGCTTGTAATTTGGCATATATAACGGGAACGTGAAAAGGAACGTACTCAGCGAATTTTATTGAGATCCATGGATCTCGAAAAATCGCCGGAGTTGGCCTTTAAGTACGCTCCCCGATAGACACCGATGAAGGGTGTGTCCGTGTGTCAGTGTGCGCTAAAAATAAGTTACGATGCACTCATACCAACTAGCTCGTCTTTCAATATTACAACGAATGCATTCATCAAATGAGTGAAGACGTCCCGGTCAGTGAAGAAGGGGTGTACACAAAAAAACAGTGGGTGCACACATTTGTGTACAAGCGCCTCATCGGGGTTAAAATAAGAGCCAATTAACTGTTAGGATAATTAATGCAAATAAATGACTCACTTCTTTGAGAGAACAGGCGATTTGTCGTGTGAGCAGCTTAGATCGCTGCGGCACCTGGCGGAAGCAGATCTCAACCAAGCGCTTCTTTCTCCATGGCTTCTGAGAACCCGAGAAATACAGGGCACAAACGCCGATGTGCGTGTGCCACCACCAGACATCTAAGTCAATAATTATAGTAGCCTCCATATTTTTTGTTTGTTTGTGTGTTTTTGGTTTTCTACAGTCACGTCTTCATATTGACGATGGTGCTACATGACGAGCAATCGACTGACGGACAGTTTACTCGTTTCGTCGGCGCGGGAGTGCTTACGCATTTAAAAGCCGCTCTCTAGAACAAGCTGTAAACCCGACGTCGGGGAATTGTACAGATCGGGAAAATTTTATACTTGGCTCACATGCTCTGGCGATTTATCCCGCGTTGCCTAAAAAACGTCTCTCCAGCGAAGCCGGATGGGAGGAGGCCATCAGAAGCAGGGCACTCCGAAACCAAGTGGTGCTATGCAGGATGGCCCGAGTTTGGTAAAACTCAAATTTTTCCGAGCTCTGGCGACACTCCCTTTTGAACGAGGGCAACAGTACGAAAAGGTCAAATCCAGCCCTCAGCGCGCGCTGCGTTTCATTGGTTACGATGGAACGCGGCGTCACGTCAACGGCGGTCGACAGAGCTGGGTGGTATCTTGAAACCAGAGGCATCTTCTTTCATGTGTTTGCCGATCCACTGAGTTCACTGATCTTCAAACGTTTAATACCTTCATTAAGTATCCTTCACAATAATCAGCACCGTGGCCTCTGAGATTAGCTCCGCCCGAGCGCCTTAGAACACCGCGGGCGTCGAGGCCACGTGCATAATCATCATGGTCGTCCTGTACATTCTAGCGCGTTGCGCTTCGTCCTCCCTCGTCCTCTTCTTCATCGTCTGCTGCTCTCCGAGCACGTGCGCACAGCTGATTAGCTAATTGGCTGGGCGGTATACGTACCTGATTAAGTCAGGACAAGCTAAGACCAAGCTAATTAAGCCAAGTCATGTTAGCACCGAGCAAATTATGCCACATCTACGGAGATCATGCCTAATGAAGCCGTGTAAGCTATGACCAGCGAATTAAAATCGTGGTAATAAACAGGACGCTAATTTGGAACGAGCTAATAAAAACCAAGCTAATGAAGGCCTTACTTATGTCTTTCTAATTAGGATCGCGCTAGCTAGGACTATGTTAATGAGCTTCATACTAAGTAAACGTAAGTTATTATTGTTGTGGTAATTAAGTATTACTAATTAGGATATGAGTATTCCATGTCATGTTAATTAAGACCTAGCTTATTACCGTCAAAACTGAGACAAAACTGACGTGGTCTTCACTACGAAGCAGACCGAGCAGACTGAGTAGACGAGCCACGCAAAAAGCTCAAAGAAGCTAGGTGATCACAAGCTCCTCCGATGGCTCCAGCCTTGTACAAGTAGTGCAAGCTGACCAAATTATTTTGTATGCAGAGAAGCTGCTGCTGGGCGTCCACCTAATGAAACGCTTGACAGTCACACCGGCACTAGGACAGTCACGAGTTCAACTGAGGCCTTTTCAGAATTAACGCGTTTGTACTTGAGTTCGCGCGCCAATCAGTTTGATTGACAGACGCCAGAGGCGAAGATGGCGTCCGCCCGCCGCGTTTGCTCACGCCGCAACGCCAGTGAGCGGCACTATTCATATATCAGCTTATCGCACAGACTATGCACACACGCACGAAGAACTAAGGCCCGTATTCTCAAACGCTCCTTACCTCAGACCATTTCCTTACCTTACGTGAGGAGCCCTTCATGCCTCCTTATCTTAAGGAACTCCTTGAGGGAGCCAGCGTATTCTAAAAGCTTCCTTCAACCTTCCTTTCCTAAGAGCCGCCTCAGTAAGGTAAGGCGCGTGTTTCACAAGTCTGGGATCGAGAGTACGTGTGAAATACGGACTAAACGTCCGTTTTCAAGCAAGAATAAGGAATATTTTTTAGGCATAACGATGAATAATAAGGTGTACACTGTTTGTGGCAAGTACTGACTAAACGTCCGTTTGCTGGCTTTCGTCAAGTACAGTGTGATTTCTCTTACCGGACGACCGCACCTGTCTCATTATGGAAGCAGCCCGCATGGCATGTGAAGAATGCCATTGTAGCCTAATCCAAACAAGAACTGCCATTCCTGGAAGACGGCAGCACGAACGGTGCGCGATGAGGGGCCTACCGTGTCGCATTCCTTGAGTCTGTTCTTTTTTTCTCTATTCCTGAAAATGCCTGTCCTCTTCGCGCTGCGCAATCTTAACGAAAAATGTTGGCAGCCGTTCGGCCGCACGCTCAAAACACGCTGCCAAGCAATTTCCAAGAACGACGAGGATCAATACAGCGGCTTGTGCAGAGTGCAAGGCATCGATCGAAAATAAGAAATCGGACACACTGTCGCTGACAAAGTACTACAGAGAAGCGCCCTTTAAGTGCAAAAGCAAGGGAAGGAGGCCTTAAGGTAGCCCTAGAGCTACCTTAACTTGAGGGAGCACCAAGGAGGGCCTCAGTGAGGGAACCTTCGTAAGGAGCGTTCGAGAATACGCATAAGGCGTCTCTCAAGCAGTTAAGGCCCTCAATGAGGTAAGGAGCGTTTCAGAATACGGGCCTAAAGGTTATATCATCACGTGGCTAGGTGTTTCGTATTCAACTTCACCGCGCTCATGAAGCAAGCACCCCTGGTGGCATTTGCGGCGAGATATTTTAATATATACTTGTTTGTGGATACATTGTTTCTACCAATTTGTTACTGCAGAAAAATCTTCAGACGTGGAATGTAACTGAAAATAACAGAATGTAAGTAGCAATAATCTGTCCATTAATTTATCTGTAATATTCGAGAGAAGCGGAACGAGTTGCACGAGAGTACTGCGTGTGCGTCCTTGTTGCCTTGTGGAATAGAAATTTCTGTGCCGCAGGTGGAACGAAAGGATGTGCCCGAAAAAGGACAAACGCCCACAAACACGCCTGTGCGAGGTGCGAGTTTCAGTTGGTAAAAAGATGGCGCAACGATTCCGCTGACGTCGCTGCACTGTTGAAATATTGACTGAGTGGCGGCGCTGACTCGTTCGCACGCGGTGTTGCTTTGAATGCTGCCGCAAATGCCACACATGCATTTGTGACGCCATGCTCGTCCTTGCAACCGTTTTTATCAACGCTGCTATTGCGCGCTCCGCACTGTCTTCCTGCTATGATCACCGTAGAACGAGCTCGGAGCAAACTCGTGTTCTCGAGACGCTCGAGCCATACTGCGTAGCACCCCAGGCTATCCCGAGGGCCCGCGAAAGGGCGGAGCGTCACGGCATTTTGTCCTCAACGTGTTTGCGGCCAGGGGTCACAACGGCCTCCCATTAGGGGGTCCTTTCTGTAGCTGTTCAGGATTAAAATAAAGTTCGTTGTCTGTCTGTTGCGTAAACGTAATGCCAAACTCGCGTTTCGGTGGTTCCAGGATGCGGCTGCTGCGGGGCTGTTCCAGACGCTGACGAATGCTGCGAAGGTCAAAGATGTCGTGCCGATGCCTCGCACGATTGCAGTTAGTGGCAACATTGTGCCAAGTTGGCTACGTTATGACCGTGTCTGGTGATAAATTTCAGTTCGGCTCCGTGACTACTTTCTGCCTACTCTTAACTTCGGTCCTGGCGCACTTACTAGCCATTTTGCTCATTTCCAGATACGACAACAAGCAAGAACAAATGCTACCCATTTTTTCCCGAGCTTTTCTGCCGCGTTGTCGATGTGCGCGTGTCCTCCCACCGCCAGTGGGCTGGAGCGTGGATACAAGCTATGTGCAGGGGCTTTGAACTTATAATTGATTCAGTTGATTCCAACTTACCTGTCACGTGATCACCAAACAAGAACGCAAAATATGCGCGCTATATTTGATGAGTTTTGCATAACTGAAGTTATATTTTAACACGAAAGTGTTTTGTGCCGGGGTCCACCAAGACTTCATTGACGTATTTCCGTCACGGTAATGACGTAGAAAAAATGTGCATGATCAGATGGCAAAGGAAAAAATTACACCATCTCCCGCTAAAGGGGACCATGAGGCGATGCGAAGCCAGACCACTTGCACGATCGCGTTCCGTTGGCGTTCGTTGGGCATGCTACCGACCTCGCGTCGTGGAACGCGAAGAGGGACGCTACGCGCGTCGTATCTTCCATCTAGCCTGGCCGTTAATTCTCACAGGGCGAGCGGGGAACGCGGTCGACAGGCGGGCGAGAAGGGGCAGCGTACGAGAGGAGGGAGAAGGGGAGGGGACGCGCATGCGCTCGAGCTCATCGCGGCGTTGCGCAGGAGAGAATTTCGGCATGTCTAGCCCGCGTTTCAGAGGAAGAGTGGAAAGGGGGAGGGGATAGGGGTATGGGAGAGGGGGAGGGGAGATGGAAAGTGAAGAGGGAAAGTTGAGAGGGGAAGGGAGAGGGAAAGTGGAGAGGGGAGGGAGTGGGGAGGGGTATGGGAGAGGGGGGGAGGGGAAATAGAAGTGTAGAGGAAAGTGTGGAGAGGAGGTGTGTGGAGAGTAGGTGTGTGGAGGGGGTATGCGCATGCGCAGTAAGGATGGTCACGCCGCACACCCCCCCCCCCCCCCCCCACCACCACCGGATTGAGCTCCGCCTTAAGATACTTCGCATCTAAAAAGTTCCGTCAATGGGCATCGAATCCACTATCGCTCGGTCCACAACAACAGATGCCGGGCGCGCTATCCACTGCACGACGGTCACAGACTCCAGTTGCTTTACAAACGCGCCTTTTATATCTACCGCTCTCCCGGTCGGCGGGGTGGTGTTGCCCTCTGGGAGCGGCAAAGTAATACATCATTACTGTGGCCTTCGTGATTAGTACCTGCAACGCGTTACCCGTCCATCCCATTCGGCGCGGTTTCAACAGAAGTGTAATTTTGTCAGTGCCTTAACACACCGCGAGGTGGCGACCTCAGCCCAAGCGTCGTAAAAGCGTCGGCCTCGCTCATACCATCACGCTAATCCAAACCTAAAATAGCTCTGCGATGCGCGCCTGCCTCACCTGGCTGTAACATCGCGTTCCCCGCTCACCTGGCTGTAACATCGCGTTCCCGAAAAATCGCGGCCGGGCTACCGGAGCGGCACGACGCGCTTTGCGTTTCCGTCTAGTCCGGCCGTGGTGTTCAATCGCATTATAACATGCCGAGGGATGGCGACCAAGTTCTGCGTTGAATATGCGACGCTCTTCTGGCTACCACACCTTGTTCTCCGATTACGCTTTCACCATAACTACTACAGCTACCACAACGGTTTGTGTAATCATTGAACATGGACGTTAGTCGTCGGCATAGAGATGTACCACCAAGCATCAAAGTGAGTGCATCCACGTTGAACGGTGCTATATCTGCCAGACATCAATAGACATTGTGCAAACTCTCTTATATAATGTAAGCAAACATTCAATTACTTCAATGAGGTCACGTTTTACTTTCGTGTAATTCCGATTCCTATGAGGGAGGGATCAACCATGTCTTTTTGCATCTACATTAATACAAGCTCCGTTCTTAATTATTGTCGCTTCGATTAAACGGCTTTGGATTTTTTTCGCTACATTTAGCTTAAGTTCTTGCTTATTTTCAAATCTGCCCAATGGCGGCCCTGGTTCCGCCTGAAAACATTGTTCTATAGAAAGGTGCAACGTACAACACAGCTGTACTCGTACACATCAATTCACAACTGTACTCGTACACATCACATCACACTCACAAAGGAGACTATGTGGGAATTGTTCACTCATTCATTCATTGCTAGGCTATCTATCGCTTCTTTTGGTTGAACCTTTGCTTTAGTTGGTGAGGAACTCTTAGTAGACACTCAAACAGCACCATTTCAGGCATTTTCTTTATATTGTAATCGTACGCTTAAAGGATGAAATGAAATGGCAATTTCATTTTTTGTGCACTTTTCATTGTGCGGGTTACAAGCAAAGCTCTTTGAATACACATCTGAACTCCGCAATTTAACCAGATCGAGCACGGAGACTTTTCAGGATCACGCAACCCAGATTTGCGCTTGTTGATTTGGCTCTATGGACATCCTCTGCAGTCCCATTCCGCTGATTTACACGCGGTGAGGAATAGCTCACTGGTTTCCCGTAGTCATCTATATGCTACAAAAGTCGCCAGGGAACGCTAAATATTTCATCGTCGAGAGCCTGCACGTGGCTGTTCGAAAATGGAACGTTGAGTAGCGACGCGCAAGAGCGCGCCGCACTCCCCGACAACGTGGCGCGCACATCGAGGCACCCTACGACAACGGAAATGTCACGCTGTGAGGGCAGCCAAGGAAACGACGGAGCATGTTCTGAATTTAATGTGGAGATATCCACCGAGGTGTACGCTTGGGACTTGAGTCTACACGATGCCTAGGCATTTAGGGACACAACGGAAATCTGAACGCGTCCGCGATAGAAATAAGTAAGAGGACGGTTGGAGTATTGGATGGCAGAAAATGTAGAAGTACAAGAATAAATTGTGGGAAAAATAACGTCATTCTGCCGAAAGGGGCAGAGATCTAGGCTGGGAATTTGTGTTTCGGTTTTGTTTCTGTGGTAAGATCGATTTAATCGAAGTAGACAAGAGCCTGTAGGCCAACATGGCCTACAGGCCTTTCGAGCATGGGGTGGCATCACATGTCAGTACCCCCTTTATGAAACGGGACGCTCATACAGCATCTCGAGTGCATCCATCCACGCCAAAGACGGAGCAAACGCGGCGATTTGCAGTGACTGAGAATTTGACCTGTGCGCCATCGCCTGTTTTTGCTCCCGCCGCTCGCACCGCCGCCAATGTCCCGGGAGGGATCACGCCGCTGTCGCCGCCGCCCAATAATTGCGGCGCGCATGGATGGGAAATCTGGACATAAAATACTGCTCTTCACAGGTGGTTCTAGATGTTTGAACGTAATGAACTGTTCATTTCAGCCGCCGCTTATTGGCGGGAGCTCGGCGAGCAGCGCGCCCTCTGTTTCCTTCTGCAACGTCATTTTGACTTCACGAAGCTTTCACAACTCTCGACACGAATGAGAGGGACGAAATGCGCTTCAACACAACGCGTTGGTCACCGCGTTGGTCACCGCCGGTCTTCGCCTGCCGCTGCGCCGGGACTACCAGCCCGCAACACAGCACTCGTGTTTCCCGACGTATTGCCAGATGGCGTCCATATCTCACGCAGCGCCTCTTCTATCGTCTTTAGACGACATTTGCAGCGAAGCACGCAGATACGCGGCCAATTTTTTTTCCCCGGTCCGGGCGCGCACGCGAGTTGGCTGTGGTCACGGTCCCGCAATCGCAGCAGTCGAGCCAAACTGCTCGTCCAGCCCGTTGAAGGGTACAAAATGTTGCCCATTGTGCAGCGGAAGACCTCAGAAAGACCAACGGAGAGTACTAAGAGCTCGTTCAAGCACACAAACGGTGAGATTTCAGCGGATGACACGGAGAACTAGCCGCAAGACAAACATCACAGCACTCACGCATTTGACGGCTCGCTTCCCATGCCCTCACGATGGCGCTGGCTATCCCACGCTCCTTTGCAAAGCGAAACTGACGAAAAGCCCACCGTCAGGTGGCGTATTTATGAAAAGGGTCTATTGCGGCGCGCATGGATGGGGAATCTGGACATAAAATACTGCTCTTTACAGGTGGTTCTAGATGTTTGCACGTAATGGACTCTTAATTTCAGCCGCCGCTTATTGGCGGGAGCTCGGCGAGCAGCGCGCCCTCTGTTTCCTTCTGCAATGTAATTTGATATTCACGAAGCCTTCACAACTCTCGACACGAATGATAGGGACGGAATGCGCTTCAACGCAACGAACGCAGCCCCCCCCCCCCTCCCCCCGCAATAGTGATACCACTTGTGGGCGCACATCTCGGAGGCCGTACATAACTGCGATCACCGTTAGCCTCGAATTAGGTTTAATGCGTCCGCCGTCTAACGCAGCTGTGAAGGACGGTACGCATTTTCTGCATCGTTCTCAAACATCTGGCACACATTCATATGCATGTTCAGACTTGACAAGTTCTTGTTTATGTACAATTCGTCCACTTTTTTCTTGCACTGGGCAAGAACTGGCGTGTTCGGAGCGTCGACGTGGTCAAGAGCGAGGTGATATCACGGCTCACCGCTTTTATACGCCAAGTATCTCTTGCTCGGGGGTATGTAAGGCGGCGTGGTCATCCGCACGCAGCGTTGTGGTCCGCACTCACATTACACATGCGCGACTCTCCTCCTTCCCTCTCTCCAACATCTGCGCGTTACTCTCTCCTCTTCTCTACCAGCACCTGCTTGCGCTTCTCCTGCGTTCTCGCTTCTGCTCTCACGGCGCATACGCTACTCTCCTCCTCTAGTCTCCTCTCCTTCAAATGGCAGAGCACTGCGCGCGTTCAGTCCAGCGCTTGCCTGGGTTGGCTCCTCTGAAATGCGGGCTCGACATCCCGAAATTCTCTCCTGCGCAGCGCCGCGATGAGGGCCAGCGCATTCGCGTCCCCTCCCCCTCTCTCCTCTCCTACGCTGCCTCCCTCTCGCGCGCCTGTCGACGTTCCCCGCACGCCCTGTGAGAATTAACGGCCAGGCTAGAGGGAAGACACGACGCGCGTAGTGTTCTTCTTCGCATTCCACGACGCGAGGTCGGTAGCATGCCCAGCGAACGCCAACGGAAGGTGATCGTGCAAGTGCTCCGGTTTCGCATCGCCTCATGGTCCCCTTTAGCGGGAGATGGTGTAATTTTTTCGAGTAACTGATGCGCTCTGTGGATGTGGATGGACATCTTTAGATGGGCACATCGAGAATAGCTACCCGGAAGATGTCGCATCTTTCGCTCCTCCAGAAGTCTCACGAGTATTGTCCTGACCTCAACGCTGCGGCGTACTCCAGCCTGAAGGGTTCCACGACCCATCTCGCTGGACAGCATGTTCGCGAACTCTTGGACCTATTACACTGCGCATAGATAAATAAAAAAGATAAGTAATAAACATCGATGCGTTAGTACACTTTCTTTTCCTTTCATTCTTACTCGAGTAAATCGATAAAAAAATATGGAAGTAAAAGGCAATGAAAAACTTAGAATAACAGATAGCAGAGCAAGTTTGTGGGTATTCATTTTAAAAAGACACGCTTTGGAAACATGGACACAAGAGATAAGAGGGAACAGTTATCTCTCACGTAGATCGCCGCCCGCACCCTGCTTGATAGGTATTGCCATAGAGTTCCTACAATACTTACTAGATGGAACTCTTGCGCTAGTGTCTATGGGAGCTGCAACGCACGACGCTTCAGCCAGCATGGGAATGATGGGTAGTACACAAATTTGTCTAAACTTCGTACTTTCGGCTCCGTTTGGCTCTGCGTCGGCTACATCCGCTTTGTCGCAAAAAGAATTTCAGTAAAAGTCAGCAGTTTCACTTCGCCGCTTTATCGTCTTTAGGCTCAGCGATTCAAATCTGGTCACGAAGTTCACAACGATCAATTCTTTTATCCGAAAGAAAACCAAAACATAGCAATAAACAAAGCCACAAGTACGTTTGAAGCCGTAAGCACGAAGACTAGGCAAATTTGTGTACTACCCATCATTCCATGGTAGCTGAACGATCGCAGCGCCAGAGTCCCCTCTAGTTAATTTTAGGAAACTCTATTGGTATTGACCATCTTCCTGAGAATGCGCAGATAACTATTTGCGCCTACATTCTTTTTCGCCGCTGTACGATTTTAGGGGCGAAGCTCCGAAAGCCGTGGGTCTGTCCCTCCTATCTCGTACGTGACCGCACATGCCGCGCGTATGTGCCAGTGGTGATGGTAACGAAGCAGCGCGAGTGTTCTTGGCCCAGCGCAGGGACGAAGAAGACGTCGCAGTTCTTTCTCTGATCGATAAAGCCTGTTTGTTTGTCGTGCTCCGTTTCCTCGTCGATCCACGTCGTTACACTGGTGGAGGTGCGGGTAGCTTCATGCTTGGCACTCCATCGTGGAGCCGACAATCGAGCCCGGAATCGCCACCACGCGTCGAAACACTGGTCCACCGATTCAGTCGCCGTCTGCTAGTCGCCGTCATGACCGTGTACCTCACACCCAACCTGTCTATCGAGGACGTCAAGTCGTTCATAGACGCTGCGTTACGTGACTACGACAACAAGTACAAGAACCATCCCTTTGTGCTGGTTGGGGACTTCAACGTGGACCTCATTGCCAATCACTGGATCGTGCAGCACATGCTTTCCAAATACGCACTCAGATGTATCCATATGCAACCTACCACGATCCGAGGGACGTGCATAGACTTAGTGTTTGCAAACTTCCCACAGCAGCCAGTACAAGAACCTCTCTCGCTTCATTTCACGGACCATAAAGCCGTCATAATGAAGGGATCTCGCAAACCAGCCGCCATGACAACGACGAAATGAAAGAACAAACGAAGAAACGAAACAACAAACGAACAAGAACAAAATAAAAGTGTATTTTGTATAATATACGCACACTCTTACGTCTTTTTAATGATGTAATGGTCTAACTTTCACGAGAGAGTTACGGTTTACCGATGATCTCCCCCTCTCGAGCTTCACCCACTTATCATCATTCATTCCGTGGATATGGGGTGATTTTTCAGTTTTAGCGGCGTTTGTGGTTTTTTACCTACTCTCTTGTGTTCATATTTGCACGCCGTCTTTTTTAAAGGGCCCCCAAACAGCCTCTGGAAATACAAAATCGAGCGTGTTATTCTTTCTTGGCGTTTGTCGTATCTTCGGAACACTTCGTGACGCCAGAACGGTGATTCACATGACATGATTAGGGCACATACTCTGGGTTGATTCATATGCGAGAAATATCAATTGTGAATTGTCTTCCCCCTGCTTTTCCATGCAGTCATCCACCCCTTCTTATTGTTCTCGCATGACTTCGCTCTATTTTGTGCATTTCCGTCTGCGCAAGCGGAGATAACAGGGTGTAGCCGACAGCCCGAAATCCTGATAGGCTCAACGCTTAGTGCTAACATTGGCCACGTGTTTTGTGAAGAAATAAGTGGAAAGGAGAAATCGCCTGTAAGAAGGGCAGTGAAGGCGAAAACGAAACCATTCGAAAAGGCGCCGGAATATTTGATTCTTTCAACGGACGAACTTTTTACAGCGAAGTCGATGCAGCTCTGCGGAAAAAAGGCCAGCCCGCTTCCAAGGTTTTTGTATATAGATTGCGATAATATTATAAGACAGTGGACATATTTTCACCGTCACCGTCTATTTCCGTATGAATCCAAATCGATAACATTGCTCCTCGCATCGTATGCTGAAGTAGCGACTAAAAGCACGCGAGCGCTGGCGAGGAACATGACTGAAGCAGAGATGGAACAAGCTGGCCATCTCCGTCGCATGGAGGGCGCATGCGATAACATCATCATGCGTGCGTGGCCTGTCGTCGACTGCGCCTCGACCAAAAAAGAAACGCCCCGCCCGTCTTTCGCTCGACGAAGGAGCATGAAGGGACACCGATTTAGGGGGTGCTGCGTGGCTCGAGCAGCAACTGTGAACTTTGACTTTAAGGGCGCGGTTGTGAGCGCTGGCGCGCGCGCTATCATGGCAGACAACAGCAAACGGCTCGTATGCCTTTCTGCGCGCAGTGACCGCAACGCTTCGTGCTGCGACTACTCATACAACAAACTGCACGAAAACCGCGTCTCTCCCGGAAGCAGCCGTATTCCCACACAGCAGCGTTTTACATAGTTACCCGAGATCGGATAAAAAAAAGTTACCTGCTAGCCTTAGTTCGTATAACAGTACGACATGTTGCTATCGCATTCACTGGCCTCGTCTTTCCGCTGAAATACTTTTTTTTCGAAATTCAAGGAACAAATTTCTCTCCGCACGAATTTTCCAATCTACCCCCCCCCCCCCCCCGCGCCGCTCCACCGCCGATACAGAACACCGCGCCGTTCACGCGCCGCCGCCAGAGGTGGCAACAGTGGCGCGCCGCCGCCGGTGATTTTGGGACCGGCGCACTGGTCTAGCGAGAAGAGCACTTTCTGTGAATTATTTGCTGGGATGTTTCGTTATAGTTGGAATAAATGCCGTTTCTAGGTTACACATGCAGAATTGTTCACACCAGGGAAATTTTTACTAAGAAAATAGGCCGCCAAGCACGAGCTTCGATATTCGCGGTAATGGCTTTGGTCGGGGCTGTTCCAAACGGCGATGGTCTCTGGGCACAAGAAATGAGACGCCATATCGACGCCACGAGAAAGCAACGTTCCAGAGAAGGTCGCAATCGTAGATTTTCATGAGGTAAACCCGTGGGCTCATGCACCACCTACGCACCTGCAAATTGATAATTCGCGTCAATTTCTAAACACCGGGAGTACCTAATACTATATTACGGGTAAGACTAATACACCTGTTCCGTCGCTGACCGATTACTGGCTACGGTTTTCTAAAAGCAGGTGCATGACTGTGTTCAGAAATATGCGGTCGATTCGTAGTTCAATGAACTCTGCAGGCGGGAGAGCGCTGCGCTGTCTCGAAATGTAGTAGGTAATTTAGAGCACTTTATTTAATGTAGCCAAAGTTGGAGCCAGTTCCACGCCGTTAAAACCATCGTACATCGAAGCTGTAAGAACGCGAGTGTATGTGATCTAGCATCATCATCATCATCATCATCATTCCGATAACCGTCATCACAATTATCAACATTTCATTTTTATTTTATTATTCACTCCCCCTATGGTCACGTGACCTGCGTGATGCCTATTACTACTAATACGAGGACGGCACATGACTAAGACTGCTTTGCTGTTAAAATACATGGAATCATGAGAAGAATGGTAGATACCACAACGAACCAGATGAAGCCATAAACAAAATTCAAGCAGACACTAAGGTGACGTAGCCGCGTGGCAGGAGTTGCGGCCCACCGCAAATCAGTAAGTTAAAAAAATCCAGCCACGATTTTACAGCGCAGCTGCTGTCCCCCTTTGTTACGCTATTGCCTCTTTATGTATTGCAACTCTGTTCAAGTATTTATATATTTTCCAAGTTTTTAACAGGAAAGTTAGTTACGCCGGGGACCACTAAGATTTCAGTGACGTGCTTCCGTCACGGAAATGACGCCGAAAAAAACGATTAGATAGCAAAGAAAAACTTGAAAAAAGTTCCAGCTACGGGAATCGAACCTACGACCACTCGGTTCGCGAGAACAGATGCCGGGCATACTATCCACTGCGCCACCGGCGCACAATTTGGAGTTCTTTCCAAACGCGCCTTTTATATCTTACACTTTCTTCTCATAGTGCTTTTGGTCGGTAGGGTGGTGTCAGAATAGCTAGGTGGGCTAGTTAGTATCACACATTATGGTATAAAACTTCAACGCAAAGAAACTTCTTCGTACTGCGTCCTTTATTTGCGCCCACAGTTTTATGTCAATATGGGATGGTATCGCTGTCCGAGATCGATAACGTGAAGTAAATCATCATAACCGTGGCCATCGCGATTAGCTCCTGCAACGCGTCTTTGCTACGCGTCCGTCCGATTCGGCGCGTTTCCAATAGCAAAAGTTCAATTTTGTCAATGCCTTAACACACCGTGAGGTGGTGACCTTAGCCCAAGCCTCGGCCTCGCTCATAGCATTCATTCTTATTAGAAATAGGTCTGCGACAGGCGTCGGCCTCTGTAACCGCGTTCCTCGCTTACGCTAGCCCCGAGAAAAATTGCGGACGGACTAGCGGGGAGACACAACGCGCGTTGCGTTTTCTTCTAGTCATGGAATGGTGTTCTGTTTTTTCTTTAACATGCCGCGGACTGGCGCCCTTACTCGACGCTCTTGTGGCTGTCACACCGCTTTCTCTGATTACGCTCTGACCGGTAACCACTACAGCTGCCAGAAAGGTTCGTCTAACCGTTGATCGTGGACGTTAGTCGTCGGGATGGAGATGTGCCACCAAGCGTCAACTTGAGTGCATCCACGTTAAGCGTTGCTACAGCAGCCAAACACGAATAGATATTGAGTAAGCTCTCTAATATCAATGTACAATAACGATGCAACTACTTCTGTAAGGACACGCGTTACTTTCGTGTTATACCGCTTGTTATGACGGAGGGTTCAACCGCGTTTTTTTTCGATGAACCTCCTCACGCAAAAAAGAAAAAAATTACAGCATATCCACGGGTGAATGATGAAGAGCTTGGGCGAAGCTCCTGAAGCAATCATGGTTACACCGTGAAATGTTCAGTAGTTTCGCCCAGCAGTAATCAAAGCGATACGCTGCTTTGATTATTTCTTCCTTTTCCTTTTTTCTTCTTATTTATTATTTTTGTTTTTTTCGTTTTCTTTAACTTTTTCATTTTTTCTTTTTTCTTTTTTTATTTTTTTAAATTTTTTTCTATCTCTATGGGATAGCGCCATCTAGTATATCGTCACCCAACTGCAGTTTGCGTGCTGCTGCTGATGATGATGAATTGTGGTCCTGCCCTTTGTAACGGGTAGGCAGCTGTCAAGTGCCTTAACCAAAAAAGAAAGAAAAGAAAAAAAATGTGATAGACACACATGCAACGAAATGTCACGTTTGCAACAGCCAGCCAGTGTCTCCTTTCAGACCGGCTACATTGACATTGTCTGAACGTCTACATTGACTGCGCGTCGGCATTGTCTGCGCGTTCTGCGCCACCACTCCACCAATCTGTTTTGTGACGTCGACGGCTCTGGCCACCGCTGTGTTCGCCGTACCTCCTCGGAATCCCAGTGCCAGCGGTAAAGTGGTGCCCTCTACGTGACCCGGGCACAAGTCAGCGCAGCGGAGGACGAGGTGTTCTGTGGTCTCCTCCTCAACGCCGCATATTCGGCATATGGCCCGGGCCACGTCCACAGATGTGTCGAACCTGCGACGGTATGCTAATGTACGCAGCGCTCCTGCACTTGCCTCAAAAAGGAGTGCACTGCCACCGCTGTTATCATAAAGGGGCTCTGTGCCAATGTCAGCCTTGTGAGTGCGGTATGTGAGCAGTGTGGATTTATTTTCCATGGCACGCCGCCACTGCTCCGTCTCCTCCTCACACACCTGCGTCTTCACGGCATGGGCCCACTTGTACATGTTGTCCTCAATCACAGGTTTTGCAGAGAAGCCAAACTTTCTTTTCAGGTTGCCCAGGCGCCTGCACCACTGCGTTTGTGTGCCGGTTAGGCTCGCATATCTGAACAGTCGCCTGGGCCACCGTTCGTCGTCCATGAGTCGCAGGCCTCCTTCGTATGTAGCCTTACTTTTCACCTCGCACGCCTCAAATGAGGACCATCCCAGGTCACCCTGATGGCCTCTATGGCGACACGCCCGTGGCATCCAAGGGCCATGCGGCCCACCTCCCGTTGGCCACGCTCCAGCCACTGCCTGGTTGTCGCACTGAGGCACAGTATGGCATTTTCAAATGTGAGGCCTGGGACGAGAACAGCCTTCCACAAGTCGCGGATGAGGAGGAAACGGTTGCATCCCCATAGGCTTTTCGGCGCAGCACGTTTGCTGCTCTCTGCGAAGTCTTGCGCAGATTTTCTTCATGCAACCCCAACAAGTCACCAGAGGTGCTCAATACACCCCGAGGTACCGATATTCAGTGGCCCATTGTATCTGATCTCCTCCTGGCAGGTATATGTCGGCAGTAGGGTAGGAGCCTGAGAACTGTAGCGCAGCAGACTTCTTTGCATTGAAGGCCAGGTCCAGGTGGTACAGATGGGTCGCAGCGAGGGTGACCAGTTGTTGCAGGTCCGTTGGGCTTTCGGCTAGCAAGACCAGGTCGTCAGCATAAACTAAACCCGGCACTTTCCAAGTCACGGACATTCCATCGTACAGGTGGGTGAATGAGAAGCCAATATTGGATGCTAGGAGCTTATGTTCCAGTCCAGAGACATAAATCATGTATAGCAGGGGTGAGAGAGGGCAGCCCTGCTTAAGACCCCGTGTTACCATTACTGGTCTGGACTGGGCTGCGTCAAAGCACGCTATAACCGAATTATCTTTGTACAGCCGTCGCATAAGGCCGACCCACACTTGTGACATTCCGACATCTGCCATCCGTTGGAATAGGGATTCATGTGGGACACTGTCGTATGCCTTAGCTAGGTCAAGAAAGCAACCATACAGGTTTCTGGACTCCTTGCGAGCCATTGCTATGGTTTGCATCAGCACAAAGAGGTTGTCTTCCAGCCGTCAGTTAGCTCAGAACCCATCTCTATGGGACAGCGCCATCTATTGAATGATACGGGAGACGCGACGGCGGGGACACGTCGCATGGAGCGAGGATCGACCAGGTGATGCTGTAAGGAGCTTCGCCCCTTAAAAAATTCTGGACTTGACCCTAATCCTGGACTTAGGTCTCCGATAGTGGCACTCGTACGTCGGCGTTTGCGTTGACTTAACGTTTCGCGGGCAGGCGAAGCGGATCTTACAGGCCGCGCCTAAAAAAAAACGCGTGGTGGACATCTCCTTCGCTAGATGCCGCAGCGATCGCAAGTCTCACAATCTTTCAATGAAATTAATCAATATTTTAAGTAATTATCCTGATAGCTAGTTGGCTTTTATATTACGTTATACTATGCTACCATGCCATATGTATCCAATATTACAGTTAACTTCAAGCAGAACCATCGATTCCTCTTTTTAACTACATTTTCTCCATATAAGATCGGGTATGCTCGATCGGATATCCTTGGAAGAGAAAACGGCAGACCTGCGCGTAACAGGCAGCTCAGCGATAGCGGAAGCTAGACGAGGGGCCTTTCCAAGAGTCCGTTGTAATCTCTCTTTTGGCGACTACGGCAAGTACAGCTGCGAGGTAAACACTGCGCCCTAATCACCATAATTTTTCCGCACTACGCCATTACTGATTATTCTGCGGAGAAGCGACGTACCCGCTACACATCTCTGAGTCATTAGGTACACTTGCTGATGCTGAGGCTGACGGCAACGAATCATGGCTGAGGTAGTTGAGTCATTGCAATGGGTGGCAATAACTTAACCACCCACCCGTACAGTGCAATGCAGGGCGGCGCTATTATTGATTGATTGATTGATTGATTGATTGATTGATTGATTCATTGACTGTCGGATTGATTTTCATATACTGCAGCACTCATTGTGGGCTGTAGCTCGTGAAAGTATGTACTCAACTATGGGACTGCTTTCTATCGTCGGAGTGATTGAGCGCAATTAGTCACGAGTAGCTTTGTGGCAAAGAGTTAAGAAATTCACATTGTGTGACGCCTGGTTGTTCTTTTACTCTTCTACCATGCTATATCAGATAACGCGATTCTTCGCCAAACACGATGCCTCTATAGGGTCCTTTCGCGTATGAATTCCAAGCGCCGCAATGGCTGTGTTAGAATATTCGACTGCCACGCAGAGGGTCTGGGTTCAAATACAGCTCGATCCCGGATGTTTTTTGTCATTTCGTGTGATAACGCTTACAAGTACTGGTGGCGGCTGCGAAAACCTGCTGCTGTTGGGACCTCATCACAGCTTTCGCTGCAAGACAAGAATGCCCCTTCATGATCGTGCCACTACTAATTAAGACGATCGTGGGCCAATTTTCGTGAACAGTGCAATGCTGGGCGGTCCTATTAATATGAATGATTGATTGATTCATTCACTGATTGATTTTCTTATACCGTAGCCCTAACTGTGGGCTGTAGTTTGTGAAAATGTGTACTCTCTTATGGGACTGCTTTTTTAACACGAAAGTGTTCTTTGCCGGGGTCTACCAAAAACTTTCATGTCGTACTTCCGTCACGAAAGTACGTGAGCAAAATGAACGCCACCAGATGGCAAAGAAAAAGGCTACTAGAAAAAGATCAGTTGACGGGAATCGAACCTATGACTTCTCGGTCCGCGACGATGGCTGGCGGAGTTTAAGACCACTGAGCTACCGCCAAACACATTACGGAGGCGACATGAACGCGCCTTTTATCTTTCACACTTGCCTCTCACAGTGCTCTTGGATGGATGGATGCTATGAGCGTCGCCTTTATATTGTGGCGGTTACATATTTTCTTTTTTTCTTTGCCATCTGATGGTGTTCATGTTGCTGACGTATTTCGGTGACGGAAATGCCTCATGAAAGTCTTCGTGGACCCCGGCATAAAACACTTTCCTGTTAAAAACAAACAAAAAAAAACGCGCCGTAGCAACGACCCTTTGATTCGGCGCGTTTCCAATACAAGTTCAATTTCGTCAGCGCTTTAACACATCGTGAGGTGGCGGCCTTAGCGCAAGCCTCGCTCATAGCATCCATCCATATCGACAAATAGCTCTCGGGCGCTCGCGTGGCTGTCGCATCGCGTTCCCCGCTCGCCCTGTGAGAACTAACGGCCAGGCTAGAGGGAAGACACGACGCGCGTAGCGTTCTCTGCTCATTTCACGACGCTTTGAGGGAGTGCATATCGAGCATTTGTGTTTAATATGTGCTTGTTGATGCCATCTTTGCTGATTTCACCATATGCGCTGTCCACGTATCTGTTAACATCTTCAGCTACCGCAAGGGCTACATAATGATCATGGGCGTTTGTCATCGGTACGGAGATGTGCCACTAGGCGTCAACGTGAGTGCGATGCGTCCATATCTAGCGATGCTATATTTGCCAAACAACAGTAGACATTGTACAAGCTCTCATATACCAATGCACTATAAACAATAGACTACTTCTGTGACGATACGATTCACTTTCATGTTATACCGATTCTTATGCAGGAGGAATCAGCCATCTTTTTTTTGTACGAGTGATTGCGCGCAATTAGTCACCTTTGGTTAGAGTGTGTGGTTGGAGGAAACGAGTTAAGTGATTTACTTCACGGTCTACCTTACCATGGAAGAGCTTTATGGGGGTGTGTGTAAAGCCATCACAGTACAATGAAAGCACGGCAATTCAATCATTTAGAGCACCCTATGCTATGAGAGGCGTATGCAGCTGTACCTAAACACAAGTGTCAAAGAGACGCTAGCCTTTCAAACCATTTAGATAAGTATGGGTACTCTGCTATGGTAGATTGTAAATGGTTGACAATGTAAATCATATGAACTCTACTAAAAGCAATCACAGCAAGGCTCGTACACACGCTAATCTTTCAAACGATTTGGATGAGAGTGACTACTCCTCTATGTTAGACAGTGAATGGTTGCTGATGCAAACTAATATGCACTCTTCTGCACACGACGCCCGAGCAATGCATACGACTGATGGAGCCAAACTATGCATGGCATGTCCTACCTCTCAACAAACGCACCCGCAGTAATCGCTCTAACAAACCTTGCGAGTTTTACTCAAGTATTTCTTTAACGTCTGACCTACAGAAATGCTGGGACAACAATATTACATCATTATCCGTGAAACAGTTCTCTTTAATCTAATGTTTGTTAGAAATGAGTCTTAACAGGGCAACAACGTAATATTGACGGTCGATGTTTGCTGCAAAGTGCTCTTGAACGGTTATTTCCGTGCAGATGCCCCACTTTTAGGGGCGTAGCTCCTCTTAGTCTAACCTTGTCACGTCTCCGTTGTCCGGCGTATTTCCCGGCAGCCGGCAGTAAACGGCAGTATCTGTCCGGTGGTGGTGGTGTGCGGCGTGACCACCCTTACTGCGCACGCGCATACCCTCTCCACACACCTCCTCTCCACCCCCCTCACCATTCCCCATGTCATCTACCCCTCTGCCCTTCCCCTCTCCCATACCCCTCTCCACTTCCCCTTTCCCTTCCCCTCTCCCATAACCAGTCTTAAAAACGGAGGGGGCGTGCACACATGAAGGCTCCCTAAAGACAATGCGCTGCGACAGTACGTGATATGTATCGCCGTATCCTCTCCTACGCTTCCCCCTCTTTCTCCTCTCCTACGGGACCTCCCCCCCCCATCTTGCCTCGCGGCGCAGCGGCGCCGACGCAGGCAGCGTCGCGAGGCAGAGTGTTGATTGAAAAAACCGACCGCTCGCGCTGCACAACCGTTCACTGACCACCCCGTATATATAGGCACTGGATTTTGACCTCCAAGGTAGTGCGCATGTGCGATTTCTCCTCTGCGTGATTAAACAATGAAAATTCACAGCGTACATGTAAAATTAAAGTGAGCTGCAAGTCGTCATAACTCTCATCGAACCTTTAGTATAAACGCGCCCGATGTCACGTCGGTGATGATTTACTTGGCAGAATTCACGGAAGATTCACGGTTTACCGATGAACCTCCGCAGCTTCGCCCCCTCATCATCATTCACTCCGTGGATATGCTGTGATTTTTTTAAAGCATGCTGAGGACACAGGGTAGCATAAAATTTAAAAAAAATGAAATCGCGGAGGTCATGCCCGAGTACCACCAGATCATCTGACTCCTGCACCACTGAGGTAAGCCCAAGTTGTCGCAAGAACGCCCCCAGCAATCCCTACGGCTGCCCCACATATTTACGCCGAAGCCACCGTTCGACCTCAGTCCTTCGAAGCGGGTGTGCCGGCAACCTACGCCCAGGTCAGGCCTAGGCCAGGACTGCAGCCCACCATGAAGTCATCAGTTGCCGCCCCGTCAATGACGTCCTGCACCATGGGCGGTCCCTCTGCCAGCGAACCGATGGTGCACACATGACAACCGCCCCATATGCTTCACATGCGGTTGCGCCAGCCACGTGGCGCGTTATTGCAATCGCGTCGCCTGCCACCAGCCAGTCGAACCACCCTTATGGGAGACCAGCACTGGATAGGCGGCGCGCCGAAAAAGGGCGCCTGGCGGGGAGTCGCGACATAACTCAGCCGCTCGCATGGCCTCCGCGCCGCCAGCTAATCTCGGAGGCCGTGCCGCTCGCGCTCAGACGACCGGCCGCACTGTACCGCGGTGAGTGCACGCGCGTGCGCCGTTCCCGTGCTTCATTTTGGCGCGAACAGCTCGAGGAGCGATTGCGCCAGTAATACGGCTCTATGGTTTAGGAAAAAAATACCTTTGTCTGAAGGGTACTTTCTCAGGAAGGCACTGGAAAACTGAGAGAAGCCCTGCAAAGCAGACTACGTCTGTGCATACGGCGTCGAAGAGACAGTGCTGTGTCGTGGTGGTGACTTCGTCGTCGCCATTTTCTGTTTGCGTCCTGGGATTTGTGTCGAGATAGTGCAAGCTCAGAAGCCTCCATTGATAAGTATATGCTGCGTCGATACCAGCTGTCCACTACTGCAGTAGAAAAAAAAAGTAAGAGGTAAGGGGTAGCTGCGTCAACGTTTTTCTGTTGTGGCATCTATGCCCAGCCCGCGATACGTATGCGCGCGGACGTTGATCAAACCACCGTGCAAGCATAGCATGTATGGTGTCGCGCTGTTATGCTCGAGGGTGCGGGATAGATTTCCGGCCACGCGGCGGCCGCATTTCGATGGGATGAAATACAAATAAAACCCGCGTACGGAAATTTGTGTGCACATTAAAAACCCCAAGCGGTCAAAATTAATCCTGAGTCCCACACTACGACGTGCCCCATATTCATACCCTGTTTGGCACGTAAAACGCCAACAATTGTCGATGTTGATCAAACACGCTTATTCTAAGCAGACACAGGCAAGCGAAAAAACTAACACAGTACGTTAGGCGAATTAAACGGCTAGTAAAAATCAAAGACACATGACCCTTTTCTAGCGAGGTATAAATGGCGATGCCACTTCGCCGCGGCAGCCAATGCACAAAGAAGATTTACCGCATCGGCTGGCTCCAGAAAGCTAAGGTTCGAGTAGTCCGCTGCTTTGTTCGTGCCAAGAACTCTGTCTGTAGCACAAGTGAAGTTCACCGGAGGCATCCGTCTCGGTGCGTATTTCTCATAACAGTGCAGCGGCTTCGGCGAACGTGACCCCGTACGCATCTCGTACACAGACAGCTTTCCTTCGGCGTAACTGTTTCCAAATTATGTAGGCTACGTGCCTATCGTATCATATTCACTGCACGCGGTGGCATCAGAAGGAGCTTGGTGGTGGTCAGGTGAAAAGATTGTTACATATGCCTTATGCTGCATAATATGTATGTTTTATTTACGACAAAACACCAATTAAATTCTACTCGTTGGCTTGGTTTCCACTGGTGGCCCTCACTATCCAAGAAATGTAGTACACACGCCCAATTCGGTTTAGAAACCAGCCCGATGCCACTAGACAGGAGAGCAAGAGCAGAACATACTGTGCTCACGTGACTGCCGGGATGCAATGCCGCATCCGTTCCTATTCATATGTTTTAGAACGAAAAGCATAGAAGGATACGTCCTGCCTCATTTCTGCGTATTGTGGCACTTGAATGCGCAACAGTACCGCCAGCATCCTTTAATGTTGTTTCGGCGATACGCGCCCGCATCGCCTCAACCAGTCACCACTCTCGTCTGCGGGAGCGGCTGGAGTATGCGCGCTTCGACCGCCAGGGCGGCACTGCCTATTCCGCGGAAACTCCAACGCTGGTTCCCTATTACGACGCACCACCGCCTCTGTCACCGACGCCTTGCCCACCTCCATCTATGCGCTCACTGTCTCCTATGCGGCCACGTCCGGTCCCACGTGACCATGAAAACTAGTCGTCGCAGTCCACGAGGCAAGGGCTGCGGGGCTATGAAATCTGAAAGCCCTCAGCGAAGCCCATCGCACGTGATAGAAGTGTTTGTGGACAGTGTTCGCGCATCTGCCGTTATCGACACTAAAGCCGCCGTATCCGTTATGGACGCAAAGCTAACACGATTACTGCGAAAAGTGGCAACGCCACTTTTCGGACTCTCCCTCCGTTTAGCTAGTGCCCAAGGTATTCACCCTACATCGGTTTGCACAGCCCGCGTCATGATTCAGGTGCTCTGTACGCCGTCGAATTCATCATAATTCCTGTATTTTCTCACGACCTCATCCTAGGATGGGACTTTCCTGTCACGACGCCGTATTTCATTGCGCAACAGCCGAAATAGAGCTCTCACCATTCTCCGATTTGACGCTGACGGACAGCCCATCGGCTGCGAGCAATGTACCCGTCAAAGACGACGCCAAAGTACTTGCAAACTCGTCAACGGCGGTGTCAGTCTACTGCGCCAGTCTCTCTGACACCGTTGCACTCCTCTCGCCATCTGGCCATGTTTGCATGCGGAAAGGCTTGCTGGTGCCTTTCGCGACCATGCAAGTCACTCAGGGCAGCACCTCTATTTTTGTTATCAACCCATCCCCGTACAGTACAACGTTGGTGCGAGGAGTATGTCTCAGCAGCGTGGAATCGCTCAAAGAGGCACAAGTTATGGAAGAACTCGATGACACGCACTGCCTTAGTTCCAGTACGCTCAGTGCTGTTTGGACGTCTGGTTCATCACCCGCTGATGTATTTTGTTCCTCTATTGCTCACAACCTTACGCCGGTCGAGCGTTCCCAGCTTCTGGACCTGTTGGAAGAATTTCGCCTATCTTTCGATGTCGTTCAAACTTCTCCCGGTGGCACGTCCGCCGTTACGCATCACATCGATACTGGCGCCCAACTGCCACTGCAGCAACGTCCATATCGCGTTTCTCCCAGACAACGCCGTGTGATGAACGAGCAAGTCGATGACATGCTTCGAAGGGATGTTATTCGACCCTCTAACAGCCACTGGGCGTCTCCTGTCGTTCTTTTTTTGCGAAGAAGGACGGTTCTGTGTGGACTGCCGACGTCTCAACAAGATCACTCGTAAGGACGTGTATCCACTACCGCGAATAGACGACGCAATTGACACCCTGAAAGGAGTAGAATTCTCTTCATCTCCCGATTTGCGCTCAGGGTACTGGCACAGACCCGTCGCCAGGGGGGGGGGGAGGTTCTAGGGGCCCGGGCCACCCTCCCCGAAATTTTGGTGATGTAAATGTTTTTACCAAAAAGATGGTTGTTTGATCCCTCCGTCATAGAAATCAGCATAACACGAAAGTTAAACGTGTCGTCAAAGAAGTAGTTTATTATTTATAGTGAATTGGCATATCAAAGCTTGTACAATGTCTACTGTTGTTTGGCAGATATAGCATCGCGGGATGTGGACGCATCGCACTCACGTTGACGTCTAGCGGCAGATCTCCGCAACGACGACTAACACCCAGCTAGCAAGAAACGAGAGCGCGCCCTCGCCCACGAGAGACAACGCCGACGCAGGCAGCGTCTGCTAGCGAGTTATTTGAGAGAAAAAAAAACGACTGCTGGCGCTGCACAACCGTTCGCTGGCCATCCCGTATCTATAGGTACTAGATCGGAGCGTGCACGTAACTAAATTCAGACTGCGGTTCTCTGTGTCTAATCTTTTCTCTGTCTGTCATTTCCAATTAGCAGTGATTTTTCTGTGGGAAACACTGGCGCACACTGGAGCCTTCGCCCCTCCACAGGTTTCACGTTACTGGAGCTGAAAGACCCTTCCCTACATGCTTCAGCCCTCCGCAATTTTAAATGCGAAGCATTTCTTAGCGAACCTCTGGCACTTTGAGCGTTTCTATCTACGTATCTATCTATCTATCTATCTATCTATCTAGCCGCCTACGTCAGGGTGCTCTCATGATCGTCTCCTTAACTTGGTGTACACCAAAATTTGCATGGGAGGGTAAGAGGATTTGACGAATATGACTGCCGGGTCTTGACATCAATAACGCTAAAATCCTGTCGCGTACGTCGTCAAACCCTTTCCACTAGACACGTGTGGCACATACCCGTTTACCACGGGCAGCGGGGTACGGGTATGCGCCACAGGTGATTGACAGTTTATATTTACCCAGGAACGTTCGCGAACCAACATTGACAACTTAAATGCGAGAGCGGTAAGGAAAACCAACATCGACAGCGTTGACTCAACGAATGGAAAGAATGAAAATTAGGTCCCAGCAGGAATCGAACGCAAGCATTCTGCGTGGCAATCAGGTATTCTACCACTGAGCCACGACAGGTCTATAAAGTGGTTTGGAAAAACAGCCTAGGCAGGCGTAATATCGGTGCAACGTCAATTGTGGTTGTGGTGCTGGCTATCTAATTTTACAAGAAAGCGATAAACACTACATGACACTCCTACGATGTGTACTCCTACGATACAGGCGTCATATCAGATTAACGTCTGTAGTCCCAGTGTTGGCTCCGCTTTTATAGCAGTCTAATAAACGTTACGTTTGTTTTCCTATGATTCAGCAAGCTATATTGAAGCATTGCTCGACCCCGGAGGAATTCATTAACGAAAGTTACATATGATACCCACATCACCGCAC
This sequence comes from Rhipicephalus sanguineus, assembly GCF_013339695.2. NCBI lineage: Eukaryota > Metazoa > Arthropoda > Arachnida > Ixodida > Ixodidae > Rhipicephalus > Rhipicephalus sanguineus. Next base: position 93,242,446 of record NC_051185.1, read on the forward strand.
CGCAAAGTGCAGCTCGTCCACCAGAACGACGCAGTATCCTTTTCATTTCTTACGAGGCTGGGGGATGGCCTCATGCTGACCGAGGATGATGCCAGATTGATTGACAGCCACTTTGTAGACTAGGCTACGTAGGCCACATACGCCCAGGTAGTCTACGAATACGACAAACACCATCCACTGATGTTGGTCTACGTAGCACTATCGAGGCCTGCCAGCCTCCACGACCTATGGCTCACCAACGCGAAGGGTGGCTTCAGGTTCCGACATGTCGCCGGCTCTGTCGACAGACAATTTGTCGACGAAATGACCGAGGCATCCACGGCTTCCAACAGCTGCACTATACCTCATACTTCACTACACAGGGACCCCTCGTCACCGCGATCCCGACCGTATCCTATAACAAGTCATGACCAGCCGCTGGTGCTCACTGATCGCGGTGATGATGCCCTTGTTCAAGAACTGTCAAGAACTTCTTGCACACATGCACACGGGTTCGTGATACGAGCGTGTATTCTCGGGACACGTATAAGCACGACATATCAGCTTACTGCTTCTGGTGTTGGTAATACCCACGTTGTCATTGGCAGCGTTACCCAACCGTAAACAACTGGTTATATAACACATATGCGGCTCTTCAACTTATATATGTGTGCGTATAAACTATATACAATTCTTTAGCGTCATTTTGCAACGTGTCGCTCAGTAAAAGAAGTTACGCCACAGTCACCTTCCCGCCGCATGCTTCGCATAACAGCGACTCCCACGGTACGTGGGATCTGCCGAATTTTTTACCTCCCTCTTTCTCTCTCTATTTGCACAAGTTTTACCGCAACCTGAAAAGGTTGGGTTAGCGGTATGACGCCAGTCGTATTCAGTGCCCTACACAGGCTGTCTATCTTCTGCCGAATGACCGACCCGCAGGCAAGGATGCAGCAGTCCTGCGGCGCAAAGCACAGGCTGCCCTTTTAACGCGATAGCGTTAAAGAGCTCGTATCGCAGAAATTCCGCCATCGGCGTCGGGGCCGTTGGTTGTGAGCGAAAAATCATGATCTTGTCCGTGACCGAAAAATCGAAAAAGCTGCAAATAAAATAAATAATAAAAATGTTGGGTCCGAGTGAGAATCGAACCCAGGCCGTCTGCGTGACAAGCAGGTGTTCTACCACACAGCCACTCCACTGCTTGGAGCTGCACTGAAAGTAACTTTCATGCTTCCCAAAAATATGCGTCCTGTATACAGGTGTCAAAGTACGAGATGTAATATCGGAGTAATATTGCGTGGTACAAGCGTACATTGCCATCGGGCGTCACACCATGTCAATACCATAACAACTTGGTGGTTTAAAGACATCCACCCATTACAAAAGACACACATTACTGCGCGTATTCCCTCAAGACTACGTAGTGGGTGCATCGCAACTTCGAAAAAATTTCTCGCGCATAATAGCTCCTGGTTTAAAGCATGCTACCCATTACATAAGGCACACACCTTAGTGCGCGCATTCTGTTAAACACTCGTAGTGTTGGAAATGCGCACTAGGAACAGAATATCGCTATCGCGTTCAACTCTTAAAGGCGAAGCTTAAGCGTACCCAATTTTTTTGAATTCGCAGAATGGGTGGTGTGTGAAATTCTTTTAAAGTGCGGAAAAGTGTCTGTTGCGCAAACTGGGAGGTGCGTCAACGGCAGTTTAAGGGAGCATGCCAGCTACTTGAAAAATGCACGTGAACTAAAATATTTTGAACGTTTCTGGCTAGCCATATTATATAACCTGCCAGAATTGCTTACCCGACATATACACCACTCCTGTCATTAAGTAGAGCACAAATGCGCATTACTCAAGAAATATGACGGGTTATATATATATATATATATATATATATATATATATATATATATATATATATATATATATATATATATATATATATATATATATATATATAAGGGCGACTTCGGAAAGGAATAATGCACTATGACGGGTTACATTAAGCAAATTGCAAAACTTTTATTTGCCTATGGCTTTGCGCATTTTCCAGTGATGGAATGGGCCCCTTTGAGGACAATGATACCAGACTGCACGTAGTCGGTTCCAACCAAGGAGATTTAACATACTCCCTCCCCCTGACGAGTAAAGCCGCCATGAGATTTTGCATCGAAATGACCGATGACGACTATACTCATCATAGTTGTGTTTCTTGACGCTAGAATGTCACACTCGTCCATGTATTGCCATTTCTGTACCGGCTTTAATTTATTGCCATCTTTTATTGAATTGCCATGCGGTGAAGCCATCTTAGAGCTATCTTCTTGCGCTACACTTGAAATAGAGGAAACCAATTGAATTGAAATAATGTACCTGATTTATTAAAAACAAAAGATCTACAAATTGCGCGAAAACAAGTTTTCGGTAAATTTGGTACAATTTGCTTCTTTGTTCTCAGTGGGGAAAAGGTAAAAAGAAAGCATTTTTAAGCTCCTTGGTTAAAACCTCAAAATATATGTAAGCACCACCCTCAGCCGTCGCTGTCTCTCACAGAAAAAAATTCTATACATGCCTCGTCCAATAGCACTTGCTGATTTCCATGATATCAAGTACCTTTCGTGTATTTGACGCCCGTGATTTTTCCATGCAGACGCATGCTCATCTCCCTGGTTCTCGGAAGAAAAACTTGAACTTCCTGGCTAATTTCAGAAGAAATTCCTACATCGCTGTTCGGGTACACGTAATACTCTAAATAGGGAAGACTTCCATATTTGTTATCTGTAGTATTTACAAATGCACAGGTTTTGCACTGATGGTTGCAGCGGAAACCACATAGCTCGACCAATTTGCACAGAGGGCGCGCCGAAGTTTTGGGGACGTAGCTTGTACTTAGTCTTAGCTTGTAACCGACTATAGTATCCTGCAAACATTCACAGTGTAGATCTCCGAGAAGGAAACTTCCAGCGGGCGCATCGCCATGAGGATTTTTGATAAAAGTTACAGTTTCAGTTGGAGATGCGGACAGATATTTCCTATACTCTACCATATATTCAATGAAGTTTAGGTTTTAGGTAACATTCAACTGTATTTGCATCCGCGGGCATAGGCATTCGCAGGGTTCGTATTCAGGGGGGACGAAGCCTCACCGCAGCCCGCCCCCCCACCCCGGCACCCGTTGGGCGATTTTGAAACAAACAAGCTTTGTAGTGGGTACAGACATGAAAATGAAGCGATGAATTGCTTTCCACAACGGTCATCCTATGGTCCTCGGCACTCCGAGGGTAAAGATGGTCAGTAAACAGCTCTTGGAATGCAACATCAGTGGTCCTCGTCCGCCATTCTCGTGCAAATAACTTTATGGCCTTAATAACACTAACCTTTCAATTTAAAGAATTACGGGACATGCCCGAATAAGTAAACCTATAGGGCTGATTCGGCGCCCCCCCCCATATGATTAGGGTGTGCCCCCCCTCCCTGCCCCCCCAATAGGCACGCCTATATCTGCGAGGAAACAGTGTATTTACAGATCACTCAGCGAACTCATTGCGACATGGAAATACAAAGGTAGCGTTGGAGGCTGTTCAACACTTCATCTAGAGATATAAACTCTTCACCTAGAGGCTGTAATCGGTCAACATTTTTTTTAACGGTCCTCCTCAGAGAAAGAAATTCCCGAGGCAATAATAATCGTTGACTTAAGTGACAAACGCCGTGCGTCGGCGTTTTTGTGCCCAAGTGTATTCCTTGGGTGAACTTAGTGCTTCGCTCTCTGCCGAAGGAGATCTCAAAGGCCACGTTGAAAGAACCGCGTGGCGGAGATATCGTGCGCCAGGTCCCGCAACGAGCCCAACTGCCGACACTACCTAAATAAAGACAACGATTTAATTATCAGTTCTTATTCCGACAGTCTATTGTGCATTATTTAAAGGGCCCCTGCAACACCTTTTCTGCATGGTCAGAAAACGCTGCCGATCGTTAGTCGAGGCTTCTAAGGAAACGCGTGCCAAACATTACAGCGCAGCACGCGGCCTGGAATTTACAACTAATTTACAAAAATCAGCTAGAAATCGTTCCCTCTTCTTTCTACAACTAATGCTGTATACCCAAATGATACTCCCCCCCCCCTCCCATATACCCAAATTCACGGCCATTGGCTGATCTGAGCATCGTGTGCTGCACAGTTACCGAAGACACCGCGGGAGGTCGCCACGTGCCCGCGCGCGCAGCCGCGATCGCACAATGTAAGCGGCGCGTTCCAAGAAAAAAAACGAGTGCTCAAGGTCATGACGCGCGCGTCACGCACCTTCCTTCCCCCGTGCCATCCCTCCCTTCTTAGCTTCGAGTGCACATGTCGGGACGAGAGAAGAGAGAAATCAATTACAGCGTGGATGAATCTGTGTAACTCCGCACGTGATTGAAGGATTCCAAAAATTTTCGGTGGACGATTCGCGAGGCGATAAACTCCTTTAATGAAGCCATTTGATGGCTACTTGGAAAAGTGTTGCAGGGTCCCATTAAGTAAAGATATGGCCCGGTGTAATATGTACCGAATATAACGCTTAGCAAGAACCAAAAATGTATATTTCAGTTTTTGGAAGACGATTTACGATTATTCGCAAAAACGGCAGCAGATGCTCGACCGGATGTGCCTGGAACACAAACAAAAGTGTCACTATGTGCTTGTGCCCCTAACAATGAAGGCGAGAGTGGGCAAATTTCGTGGACTATCGAATGCCGGACGGACCCGCGGTGGTGCGGGAGCTAGGTACAAGCACTCGATCCTGTATTTTTTAATATGATTTATTTATTTATGTATTTATATATTTTTATATGCCGCAGCCCTAATTGTGAGCTGTAGCTTATGCAAATGTGTACTCACCCATGCAACTACTTTTTTTCATGAGAGCGATCGAGCACGATTAGTCACGAGTGGTTAGATTGCGCGGTTCGAGGAAAAGAGTTAAATGATTTAGCTTGCGTTGTACCTCACCATGAAAAAGCTTTATGCGGGTGTCTTTTAAAGCTGTTGCACTTGAATGGAAGAACAATCTATTCAGCACAAAAAAGTCAATGATATAGAGTATCTTGCCATAGCAGAGTGATATGCAGCAATACCTATAAAGAATTATCATGGTGACGCTTGTCTTACAAACAATTTCAAGAACTGTGGGTACTCTATACAATGGCAGATTGTAGACTAGTGAACTTATAACGCACTCTACTGTGGGTGTAGAATAATTGTGGACGAATTATAGTGCTATATGCACTCTACTATGGGACAGCAGTGAGCCTTCCCGAAAATAAGGATTAGCGTATTCAACGAATTCGCGTACTGTACTGTCTAGAAAAAGCATATTTACGCAATATACGGAACAAACACATGATAAACATTCGCGTGCTCATGGCTATATTCACGTTTACGCAGCGATGCGCAATGACAAACATCAATATTTGATAGTAAGCAAAACGGTAATTAGTAAAGCATGACGAAGGTGTGACACAATGCACAAATTACACAAAGTGTAGTTGTGCGTGTGCATATACATATATATCGTGCACATGAACGTTGTGCTAGATGTGACTTCTACATGTCTTACATATGATGTTTATACAAACAGGGCCCCAGGGTAAACACACAAGTGCTCCAACAATGACCCGAGTGTGGGACTTAGCACCACGTCGGGCGAAAGAGAAGCGGCACTCTTTCGGTTTCTGTTTTTTTCACAAAGGGGCATGACCAGTGGCGCAGGAACTCGCGTTACTCGGAGAGAAAAGCGAGAATCACGCCTCCTGCGCCCCCACTATTGGCTGCGACGAACGCCGGCGGCAATTCCCCGCCATGGCTTCGCAGCGTTTCCCCCAGAGGTTGAAAAGCCCTGTCGCTCTCAAAAGTTCCGCGAAGCGTCTTCGTGGGATTCTTCCACCCGACTCGAAATCTCGGATGCCCTGACCCCAAAATCCGGTATGGACAGCGCACCGAAAAAGACGCACGACCACGCACTCGACTGTCGCGTAGCGGTTGCTTCCCACCAGGGAACAGTTCGGACACGTAGAGACATGCACCATTTGCCAACGTTCGAGATGATCACGTGTGGGGAGCAATCCCCAGCCTACCTTCCAAGCAATTTCACGAAGGTGTCCAGAAAATGTGGCCGCAGCTATTTGTTTCCACTCTGTATATCGCACTCTGGGTCGGCGGTGCTTATGCACCATGGGTCGCAGAAGTGCGGCCATTTTGTCGACCACCTTATCCGCGATAACGCCGGCCCCTGGACACGCAGCTGTAAGGCGCCTTTCAAATGCCAGATTCGCTCTATATATCAACAGCTATTCCGACAAATGCGGCCCTCGGTTTGTGGAGCTCGCCGGTGTCAGGACACGCAGCGATGGTCCGTGATGGCGACGCGCCAGAGCCTGTGCGGGCGCAGTGTCGTTACTTACAATCCGCATTAAAGTCCGAAGCGGTAGGATAGATGCGGTGATGGAGACGTCGGGGAAGGCGACGCCGCCATGGTCTCGCCTTCCTTCCGGCTTAGGTTGTCCTAACGACGGACGCGACAGACGTTCAGTGCCGCCTGAGCAGAAGAGCGAGTTGATATAGCTCTGTATTTTTCTGGGAACGCCGAGAGGATGTTTGGTGGTGTGAAAAATATACTAAAATGTCCCAAGAGAAACCTACTGGGTGAGGTAACGGTATTCCAAGAGCGGGAAGTAAGAGTGTGGAGCAGCTTTTATATCAATTCGTAAACTTTGTACAAGTGATATCCAGATATTGTCATTTACATCGAGCATGTTAGAGGTGACTCCTAGTATTTTAATTTTAGGAGACCACTGGAATGGTGACGTGACGTTTATACGAGTGTTTGGGTTGCCAATAAAGAAATGCTTGCTTTTTGAAAAGTTTAACTTTGCACCTGATATTGTACCGAATTCATGGACGGTATTGAATAAATGTTGTATTGACATCTCGTTGGGCATAAAAGCAGGCCAGTGAAAGAAACCCACGTGACTTGTTGAAATCTGCGTTCCGTCTCTTTTCTCCCAACTCTCTTCAACCTCCTCTCTGGTCGGATCAACTCTCTCTCCTCCGGGAGGCGCGCTTTCCGCCGTCTTGCTGGCGCCGCCGACTTTGAAAACCGTTGGAAAGTTTCGTGTCTGGCGTTGGTAAGGCGTGCGTTAGCCGTCGTCGCTCGTCCGTTTGACGGTGCGCGCTCGCTGTGTGCAATTGTGCGACGCGATGTTTTACGACTCGGGATGTTCGTGCGTAGTGCTTTGTTGCTCGAATACTTCCAGAACAAGTCCCGGAATATATGTGCCGGCCCCCAAAAGAACAACAGGTGAGCGTGCCCTTTGAGTTGCGGCTTTCATTGTGTCAGTTTGAATTGACGTCCATACCGAGTAGCTGTTCTCTGCAGTGGGGATACAGTTATTGTTTTCAAAAATGACTGATTCGAAAAGGGCACGATGCTGCGTTTAAATCGTTATACGAACAAGCAGCGGACATGAAGCCCATGCGACGTAACTATATAGTTACAGGCTTACAACTCTCACAGAACCGCGTGCTTGAATATGTGCTTTGCATTTATCTCCGGTTAATTACTCGCCATCGCCTATAACCGCGTTTCTAAGGCTGTAGGTAAATGTATAAAAACTTGTGCTGCTCTGAGACGAACAAACGAATTCACTTTTGCACGAGTCGACGGCGCTCTTCATCTGATTGGAACTTGTTCCTTTTCTTCAGGACGGAAGCGTTTTTAAAGTACTCCGGAACGCCAAACAGCCGATTGGTGCGCCCAGAGAAAAGCTGAAGAATTGCAGAAACGGCGCATTTCAAGAAGAGATGCCATGAATCATCCGATATCATCCGTTCATTTTCTCCGCATTCATCATCACTAGTTATATGAAAATCAACGTGTTTGGAAATGTAGTCAATAAAATGCGGCCAATATTAGTTGTGTTATATGTGGAGTTCATTTTGACATCTTTAAAATGATCTTTACATTATTATTCTATTTTTAGGTATTTCAACTGCTTTCATTGTTTTTGCATTGCAGTGAATGTTCAATTTTGTTAGTTATGATAATTTTGTGCAATATATCAGAAGCTCTTCTCCACTTTTGTCAGTATAAAAATTGTATTTTTTATTATGTGCCCTAGTGTTTTGTTCTCTTTTATTCCACTGTTCTTTAAGTTCTTAACTTTACCGAGAACTTTCGTGTTGTTTAGTGACCATGAACACGTGTATGTTAATCTCCTGTTAATCACTTCTGTTAATCTCCTAAACCTCTATCGCACCACATTTGATGAAAATGTTGATTTTCGGAAACGAGGACAATAAAACGAGACCAAAGATATTTTGTGTTGTGAGTGCAATTCATTCTTTTGCGTTCTGGCACATGCTGCACGACTGCAGTGTTTGCAGAATGCCTGATTGCAAATTGCGTACATTCAAACGCGCAACGAACGCGCGGCGCAGCATGCGCAGCGGATACAAAAAAAAAAAAAAAGCGCCCGGCGCGCTGCACGGCGCTGTACGCGGCCGAGGGCATCATAAAAAAGGAGTGGGAGAGGGAGGACGCGCACGCAAACAAAACAAAAAGAACAAAAAAAACGGCGCGCGCGAGATTGAGGTAGGAGAGGAGGCGCGGCTGGCGTTAGTGCTGCCATGACGACGCATACCGTGTGCGCCGCCATTCTGCAGTTGAGTCTCTGAATTCCAGCCGCCAGGATAGTAACTAAAGGGACGTTTGGCGCTGCCAGCGCTTACGCCATGAATTGAGGCACCCTATGGGAGGTATACGAAGTAACCTCCCCCTGATAAAAGGCAATATCATCCGCGTACGCACTGGCATTAACCTGACTGTCACCTGGTAGGGAACGCGAGGATGGCGCTGTGCAGGTCGGACGTGATTCGATCGGCTCCCGTGGTTTTTTATTTTCTTGGTGCTTTGTGAGGCCGTGTTCAATCGAAAGTGTGTTGCATCGGACTTCTGAGCTCATCGGGACTCTGTGGACACCAAAAGTGCACCGGTGGGTGGACTATTTTCACATTTATAAGTGAATTTCGTGCCGATCACGCCGGGTGTGCAGCTAGACGCCGCGTTAGACCCGGCCGCGTCGCTGTCTCCGCGGCGCACAGGCATCGCTTCTCTGACAAAAAAAATGACTTTTTCTCGCCAAATTACGAGATGGAATGCGACGAAGCGGGGACCCAGGTCGACGATGAGGAGAATAACAGGGATTCCGGGTGGATTACGGTGACTAGAAGACGATCGGAAGTGAAGAAAGCCGGCGGAGCTCTCGGCGCCCAAACGCCGGCGTCTAAGCCCACCGCTGAAGCGCCTACGCCCGGCTGTCACGGCTTCGGAGATATCAAGAAAAACATTATCAGGGCCAGCAAGATGCCACCGCTGCCCCGGGACGAAACCAAGATCATCGTGAGGCCGAGAGGCGGCCTGTGTATCAGCAAGGTTGGCCCGTCTGTCGAGGCAGAGGCCATATGGGAGGCGGCAGGACTCGATCCGGGCGAGAGAAACTCGGACACGATGTGCCCTAATCCACTTCAAAACATCATGGTCGTGAGTACTCCGAGCCAAGAGAATGTCAAGCACTACGTTAACGTCGAAGCTATTACCGTGGCCGGTCAGGACCACGAGGTCAGTGCATACGTGGCTGCTCCACATGCTACATGCAAGGGAGTCATCCGCGGGATCCCGCTTAGCGACGGTCGAGAAGCCATCGACCGTAAGATTGTTAATGCAAGAAATCCGCTGGCCCTTGGGGCGAAGAGAATCAAGAGTACCGGAGTGGTCATAGTGCTCTTCGACGGATACAAGGTTCCCAATTATGTTTCCTACGGCGGCACCCTAATCAAGTGCACTTTATACAGGAAGCAAGTAGATGTCTGCTATGCCTGTGGCCGACTTGGACACCGCTCTGACGTCTGTCCGACGCCCGACGCGTCAGTATGCAGGGCTTGCAGAGAAGCTATCCAGCCAAACGAGCATCACGTTTGTGAACCGATATGTAGTTTGTGCGGTGGCAAACACCTCACTGCATCCAGGGACTGCAAGCACCGATATCAGACACCCTATGCCGTCAGGCGCAGGCGAGGCCTGAGGGCCCGCGCCATCCAGGCGAGGTCCCCATCCTTCGATGTGGACGCCTCCATCGAGCTCAACGGCTGTCATCACCAGGACCAGCCCGGACCATCGGCAACTGGAGGCCGATCCAGGTCGCGAGGGAGATCGAAAACCAGAGGCGGCAGCAAGAGCCGCTCCACATCCAGGGCGCGTCAAAAGTCCCGTTCGAGATCCGGGGCACGCTCCAGGTCCAGGACACGGTCCGGATCCCGGGCCCGTTCCGGGTCCAGTTCCAGGCCTGACCAGGGAAGGGCTGACGCAGCCGGCACATGCCCGGACTCCTCGCCCAGGCCAGGCTACAAATATGCCTCGGGGCTCCAGCCATCCACGGCAGTCCACGCCAACGAGGACCAAGGCAGGAAAAAGTCAAACCTCACCTGGGCTGACAGGGTTCGTAGCAGCGACGGCGAGCAACCCATGCAATGCGACCCGCCCCCAGAGCATGCTAGGCACGCGGAGGTATCGCGATTGAGAAAAGAAAACGCAGAGCTTAAGGAAACTGTTAGCAAGATGGCCAACGAAATGGCGGAATTTAAGAAAATGCTAAATGCGCTGCACAGCAATACTGAACGCGAAACCGATACGCCGGTGCCGGTCCCTGCTGGACAAGGGCCCATGGCAACCAAACGCAGAGCGGTAGTGAGTAAGCTTAAGAACGCGGATCTCAGGTAGAGGAGATTAAACAGACACTGGTAACAATTACGGCGAACATCAAGATGGTGGCAGAGAGTGTAGCTAGCCTCACGGAGAGCGTTAGGCAGATGCAGGCTGTACTCAGCAACCCAATCGAGGGGCTAGGGGCAATGAACGATCGTATCGTAGCGCTCGAAAATGACGTAAAACTGCATAAATCGGAGCCACATGGAGCGTCGGCAAGCAACGTGAAAACCGTCGATAGACCAGGGGTCCATCCGGCAGAGGGACAGAATCTTCGAGCAGCACTGACCTCCCAGGGCGGAGATGAAAGCAGAATCTCCAATGGCCAACGTATAAAAGCAATATCCGCATTTGGCCAGTGGAACTGCAGGGGGTACGCTGGTAAAAAGAGCACTCTTGCAGCAGTACTTTAGAACAATAACGGACAAACCTCATATTATAGCACTTCAAGAGACTTTAGCCTCTGCAGCGTCCCTCGCTGGCTACCGTGCAGTTCCTGGGCAGTCAGGAGGACGAGGTGTCTGCACACCTATAAGTAAGAAGCTAACACACCTCGTCCACGACCTGAAACTGATCAGCTGCAAGGTAGAACATGTAATGGCGGAGATTTTGCTTGACACACCACGGCGCAATCAACGTAAAAACAGTGTATTTGTGTTAAACGTTTATAGTAATCCCAAGCACAGGCGCCAGCAGTTCAAGACGTTGCTCGAGAAGGCAGTGGAATTAGCTGGTCCTCGCCCTCTCGTCGTAGTCGGTGACTTCAATGCACCACACGGCTTATGGGGATACGTATATGACACGGGCAAAGGTCGGGACCTTTGGCAGGACGCCAACGAACTAAACCTAACCCTAATAACTGATAAGGCTTTCCCTACGCGGATAGGCAACTCGGTGACCAGAGACACGACGCCAGACCTCGCTTTCATCAAGAATGTTGAAAACCATGCGTGGACCAACACCGCTATGGACTTTGGCAGCGACCACTACGTCCTGCAGACCTCTATAGAGGTGGATCGTAGCAGAGTCCGAGAGTTCACGGTGGTTGACTGGGATCTTTTTCGCAACATCCGTACTACAAGGCCCGGTGCTCCGACAACTTCGAGGAATGGTGCGAGGACATCCGCAGAGATATCGCCACTGCCACCAAGAAGATAACATCAGACTTAAATGTGGACAAGATGGACAGCAGGCTTGCCCACCTGCTGGAAGCCAAGGATGCTCTAATGCGTCGATGGAAGGAGCAGAGGCACAACCGTAGGCTGCGGCAAAAATATCAAAGTTGAACAAGGAAATCGGAGAACATTGCGACACATTGTGCAAACAGCAGTGGGACGAGCTCTGTGAGTCCGTCGATGGGCAAATCAGAAACGGCAAGTCATGGCACCTTCTGAAGCATCTCTTGGATGAGCACAGCACTAAGGCCAACCAAAGGCACACCCTAGCCCGTGCCTGCATGAGGCCACCCAAGAACAGGTGGTTGAAGAACTCGTTGCCTGGTTAGTATCCAAGTACCTACCAGTCGAACGAGAGGGCGAAGACGCGTGTTCCCGGACTATGGTGGCCCCCCTCTTCCAGAACTGGACGAAGACTTTTCAGAGATCGAAATTAGGCGAGTGATTCAAACGCTCAATCGCAAGTCGGCTCCAGGGCCGGACGGATCACAAACAGAGCCCTCAGAAACCTCGACGACGCATCCATAGAACGCCTAACTGCTTTCATCAACGGAGCATGGGGAAAACGGGTAAGGTCCCTGAGGAATGGAATCTAGCCGCTACCGTACTAATCCCCAATCCAGGAAAGTCGCCTACGCGAGCACCACCTTCGCCACCATTCTCCCTTACGTCCTGTGTGGGTAAGGTGGCAGAGCACGCGATTCTCAACAGGACTTAACGACTGCCTGGAGGGAAACGACATTATACGCATAATATGATTGGTTTTCGCGCCGGCCTTTCAACGCAGGATGCAATGATGCTCATTAAACACCAAGTCATCGATGTTTACTCCAGAGATACCAAGGCTCTTCTTGGCCTAGACCTGGAGAAGGCCTTTGACAACATCAAGCACGAATTCATCCTGAAGACGGTGGCGAACCCCGCGAGCTTGGGCCCAGGCTGTCAACTACATCAGGTCCTTCCTGTCTGGGAGAAAAGCGAGGCTGCGCATCGGGAACTTTTTCTCCGAAGACGTACCGCTTGACATCGAGGCACGCCCCAGGGATCTGTGATTTCTCCGTGCTATTCAATC